>NW_026735670.1:0-108128 GCF_949786415.1 Peromyscus eremicus
GCTCTTTTCTCAAAAGCAGAGTGTGTTTCTTGTAAGGCGAGCTAGCGTTGGTTCCCAGTCCTAAATGGAGTTGAATCACATGCAGTATTTGGTCCTACGAGCAAGAGTTGTTTTCTGGTAAGGAAAGTCAATATTGTGCTCCCATTTCTATACACAGTGCAAATAGCACTGGCGTCTGTTCCCAGCAAGTACAGTGTATTGGACTGAAGAGGATCTACTGTTCTTGTCACTTTCCAAAGCAGAATTGAACTAGATATGGCCCGTGTGTGTAGGAAGCACAGTTCTTTTGTTCTAAGCAAGCTAACTGTTCTGGCCCTATAGGAAACACCGTACAGTAGAAGAGTGATCATTTCTCTAAAGCAGAGTGTGTTTCTTGTAAGGAGAGCTAGCGTTTGTTTCCCAGTCCTAAATGGAGTTGAATCACATGCAGTTTTTGGTGCTACGAGCAAGAGTTGTTTTCTGGTAAGGGAAGTCACTATTGTGCTCCCTTTGCCATACACAGTGCAAATAGCACTCGCGTCTGTTCCCAGCAAGTACAGTGCATTGGATTGAAGAGGAGCTACTGTTCTTGTCAGTTTCCTAAGCAGAGTTGAACTAGATATGGCCCGTGTGTTTAGGAAGCACAGTTCTTTTGTTCTGAGCAAGCTCACTGTTCGGACCCCATAGGATACACATTATAGTAGAAGAGTGCTCTTTTCTCTAAAGCAGAGTGTGTTTCTTGTAAGGTGAGCTAGCGTTTGTTTCCCAGTCATAAATGGAGTTGAATCACATGCAGTTTCTGGTCCTACGAGCAAGAGTTGTTTTTTTGGTAAGAAGAGTCACTATTGCGCTCCCATTGTCGTACACAGGGCAAATGGCACTGGCTTCTGTTCCCAGCATGTACAGTTAGTGTATTGGACTGAAGAGGAGCTACTGTTCTTGTCATTTTCCTAAGCAGAATTGAACTAGATGTGGCCATGTGTGTAGGAAGCACAGTTCTTTTGTTCTGAGCAAGCTCACTGTTCTGGCCCTATAGGAAACACAGTAGAGTAGAAGAGTGCTATTTTCTCAAAAGCAGAGTGTGTTTCTTGTAAGGCGAGCTAGCGATTGTTTCCCAGTCCTAAATGGAGTTGAATCACATCCAGTTTTTGGTCCTACGAGCAAGAGTTGTTTTCTGGTAAGGAAAGTCACTATTGTGCTCCCATTGCCATACACAGTGCAAATAGGACTCGCGTCTGTTCCCAGCAAGTACAGTGTATTGGACTAAAGAGGAGCTACTGTTCTTGTCAGTTTCCTAAGCAGAGTTGAACTAGATATGGCCCATGTGTGTAGGAAGCACAGTTCTTTTGTTCTGAGAATGCTCACTGTTCTGGCCCTATAGGAAACACATTAGCGTTGAAGAGTGCTCTTTTCTCAATCTAGAGTGTTTTTTTGTAAGTCGAGCTAGCGTTTGTTTCCCAGTCCTAAATGGAGTTGAATCCCATGCAGTTTCTGGTCCTACTAGCAAGAGTTGTTTTCTGGTAAGAAGAGTCACTATTGTGCTCCCATTGTCGTACACAGGGTAAATAGCACTGGCGTCTGTTCCCAGCAAGTACAGTGTATTGGACTGAAGAGGATCTACTGTTCTTGTCACTTTCCAAAGCAGAATTGAACTAGATATGGCCCGTGTGTGTAGGAAGCACAGTTCTTTTGTTCTAAGCAAGCTAACTGTTCTGGGCTTATAGGAAACACCGTAGAGTAGAAGAGTGATCATTTCTCAAAAGCAGAGTGTGTTTCTTGTAAGGCGAGCTAGAGTTTGTTTCCCAGTCCTAAATGGAGTTGAATGCCATGCAGTTTTTGGTCCTACGAGCAAGAGTTGTTTTCTGGTAAGGGAAGTCACTATTGTGCTCCCTTTGAAATACACAGTGCAAATAGCACTCGCGTCTGTTCCCAGCAAGTACAGGGTGTTGGACTGAAGAGGAGCTATTGTTCTTGTCAGTTTTCTAAGCAGAGTTGAACTAGATATGGCCCGTGTGTGTAGGAAGCACAGTTCTTTTGTTCAGAGCAAGCTCACTGTTCAGACCTCAAAGGAAACACAGTAGAGTAGAAGAGTGCTCTTTTCTCAAAAGAAGACTGTGTTTCTTGTAAGTAGAGCTAGCGTTTGTTTCCCAGTCCTAAATGGAGTCGAATCACATGCAGTTTCTAGTCCTAGGAGCAAGAGTTGTTTTTTTGGTAAGAAGAGTCACTATTGCGCTCCCATTGTCATACACAGGGCAAATAGCGCTGGCGTCTGTTCCCAGCATGTACAGTCAGTGTATTGGACGGAAGAGGAGCTACTGTTCTTGTCAGTTTCCTAAGCAGAATTGAACTAGATGTGGCCATGTGTGTAGGAAGCACAGTTCTTTTGTTCTGAGCAAGCTCACTGTTCTGGCCCTATAGGAAACACAGTAGAGTAGAAGAGTGCTCTTTTCTCAAAAGCAGAGTGTGTTTCTTGTAAGGCGAGCTAGTGTTTGTTTCCCAGTCAGAAATGGAGGTGAATCCCATGCAGTTTCTGGTCCTACCAGCAAGAGTTGTTTTCTGGTAAGAAGAGTCGCTATTGTGCTCCTACTGTCATACACAGGGCAAAAAGCACTGGCGTCTGTTCCCTGCAAGTACAGTGTATTGGACTGAAGCGGAGCTACTGTTCTTGTCACTTTCCTAAGCAGAGTTGAACTAGATATACCCCGTGTGTGAAGGAACCACAGTTCTTTTGTTCTGAGCAAGCTCACTGTTCGGACACCATAGGAAACACAGTAGAGTAGAAGAGTGCTCTTTTCTCAAAAGCAGAGTGTGTTTCTTGTAAGGCGAGCTGGGTTTGTTTCCCAGTCCTAAATGGACTTGAATCACATGCAGTTTTTGGTCCTATGAGCAAGAGTTGTTTTCTGTTAAGGAAAGTCACTATTGCGCTCCCATTGTCATACACAGGGCAAATAGCACTGGCGTCTGTTCGCAGCATGTACAGTGTATTAGACTGAAGAGGATCTACTGTTCTTGTCAGTTTCCTAAGCAGAATTGAACTAGATATGGCCATGTGTGTAGGAAGCACAGTTCTTTTGTTCTGAGCAAGCTCACTCTTCTGGCCCTATAGGAAACACAGTAGAGTAGAAGAGTGCTCTTTTCTCAAAAGCAGAGTGTGTTTCTTGTAAGGAGAGCTAGCGTTTCTTTCCCAGTCCTAAATGGAGTTGAGTCACATGCAGTTTTTGGTCCTACGAGCAAGAGTTGTTTTCTGGTAAGGAAAGTCACTATTGTGCTCCCATTGCCATACACAGTGCAAATAGCACTGGCGTCTGTTCCCAGCAAGTACAGTGTATTGGACTGAGGAGGAGCTACTGTTCTTGTCAGTTTCCTAAGCAGAGTTGAACTAGACATGGCCCGTGTGTGTAGGAAGCACAGTTCTTTTCTTCTGAGCAAGCTCACTGTTCAGACCCCATAGGAAACACAGTAGAGTAGAAGACTGCTCTTTTCTCAAAAGCAGAGTGTGTTTCTTGTAAGGAGAGCTATCCTTTGCTTCCCAGTCCTAAATGGAGTTGAATCACATGCAGTTTCTGGTCCTACGAGCATGAGTTGTTTTCTGGTAAGAAGAATCACTATTGTGCTCCCATTGTCATACACAGGGCAAATAGCACTGGCGTCTGTTCCCAGCATGAACAGTGTATTGGACTGAAGAGGATCTACTGTTCTTGTCAGTTTTACAAGCAGAGTTGAACTAGATATGGACCGTGTGTGTAGGAAGCACAGCTCTTTTGTTCTGAGAATGCTCATTGTTCTTGCCCTATAGGAAACACTTTAGAGTAGAAGAGTGCTGTTTTCTCAATCCAGAGTGTGTTTATTGTAATTCGAGCTAGCATATTTTTCCCAGTCCTTAATGGAGTTGAATCCCATGCAGTTTCTGGTCCTACCAGCAAGAGTTGTTTTCTGGTAAGAAGAGTCACTATTGTGCTCCCATTGTCATACACAGGGCAAATAGCACTGGCGTCTGTTCCCAGCAAGTACAGTGTATTGGACTGACGAGGATCTACTGTTCTTGTCAGTTTCCAAAGGAGAATTGAACTAGATATGGCACGTGTGTGTAGGAAGCACAGTTCTTTTGTTCTGAGCAAGCTCACTGTTCTGGCCCTATAGGAAACACAGTAGAGTAGAAGAGTGCTCTTTTCTCAAAAGCAGAGTGTGTTTCTTGTAAGGCGAGCTAGCTTTTGTTTCCCAGTCCTAAATGGAGTTGAATCACATGCAGTTTTTGGTCCTACGAGCAAGAGTTGTTTTCTGGTAAGGAAAGTCACTAGTGTGCTCCCATTTCCATACACAGTGCAAATAGCACTGGCGTCTGTTCCCAGCAAGTACAGTGTATTGGACTGAAGCGGAGCTACTGTTCTTGTCAGTTTCCTAAGCAGAGTTGAACTAGATATGGCCCCTGTGTGTAGGAAGCACAGTTCTTTTGTTCTGAGCAAGCTCACTATTCGGACCCCATAGGAAACACAGTAGAGTTGAAGAGTGCTCTTTTCTCAAAAGCAGAGTGTGTTTCTTGTAAGGCGAGTTAGTGTTTGTTTCCCAGTCAGAATTGGAGTTGAATCCCATGCAGTTTCTGGTCCTATGAGCAAGAGTTGTTTTCTGATAAGAAGAGTCACTATTGTGCTCCTATTGCCATACACAGTGCAAATAGCACTCGCGTCTGTTCCCAGCTAGTACAGTGTATTGGACTGAAGAGGAGCTACCGTTCTTGTCAGTTTCCTAAGCAGAATTGAACTAGATATGGCCCGTGTGTGTAGGAAGCACAGTTCTTTTTTTCTGAGCAGGCTCACTGTTCGTACCCCATAGGAAACACAGTAGAGTAGAAGAGTGGTCTTTTCTCAAAAGCAGAGTGTGTTTCTTGTAAGGCGAGCTAGCGTTTGTTTCCCAGTCCTAAATGAAGTTGAATCACATGCAGCTTTTGGTCCTACGAGCAAGAGTTGTTTTCTGGTAAGGAAAGTCACTATTGCGCGCCCATTTCCATACACAGTGCAAATAGCACTCGCGTCTTTTCCCAGCTAGTATAGTGTATTGGACTGAATTAGATCTACTGTTCTTGTCAGTTTCCTAAGCAGAGTTGAACTCAATATGGCCCCAGTGTGTAGAAAGCACAGGTCTTTTGTTCTGAGCAAGCTCACTTTTCGGACCCCATAGGAAACACAGTAGAGAAGATGAGTGCTCTTTCCTCAAAAGCAGAGTGTGTTTCTTGTAAGGCGAGCTAGCGTTTGTTTCCCAGTCCTAAATGGAGTTGAATCACATCCAGTTTTTGGTCCTACGAGCAAGAGTTGTTTTCTGGTAAGGAAAGTCACTATTGTGTTCCCATTGCCATACACAGTGCAAAGAGCACTCGCATCTGTTCCAGCAAGTACAGTGTATTGGACTGAAGAGGAGCTACTGTTCTTGTCAGTTTCCTAAGCAGAGTTGAACTAGATATGGCCCGTGTGTGTAGGAAGCACAGTTCTGTTGTTCTGAGCAAGTTCACTGTTCCGACCCCATAGGAAAAACAGTAGAGTAGAAGAGTGCTCTTTTCTCAAAAGCAGAGTGTGTTTCTTGTAAGGCGAGCTAGCGTTTGTTTCCCAGTCCTAAATGGAGTTGAATCACATGCAGTTTTTGGTCCTATGAGCAAGAGTTGTTTTGTGGTAAGGAAAGTCACTATTGTGCTCCCATTGCCATACACAGTGCAAATAGCACTCGCATCTGTTCCCAGCAAGTACAGTGTATTGGACTGAAGCGGAGCTACTGTTCTTGTCAGTTTCCTACGCAGAGTTGAACTAGATATGGCCCCTGTGTGTTGGAAGCACAGTTCTTTTGTTCTGAGCAAGCTCACTGTTCAGACCCCATAGTAAACACAGTAGAGTAGAAGAGTGCTCTTTTCTCAAAAGCAGAGTGTGTTTCTTGTAAGGCGAGCTACCATTTGTTTCCCAGTCCCAAATGGAGTTGAATCACATGCAGTTTCTTGTCCTACGAGCAAGAGTTGTTTTCTGGTAACAAGAGTCACTATTGCGCTCCCATTGTCATACACAGGGCAAATAGCACTGGCGTCTGTTCCCAGCATATACAGTGTACTGGACTGAAGAGGATCTACTGTTCTTTTCAGTTTCCTAAGCAGAATTGAACTAAATATGGCAGTATTTGTATGAAGCACAGTTCTTTTGTTCTGAGCAAGCTCACTGTTCTGGCCCTATAGGAAACACAGTAGAGTAGAAGAGTGCTCTTTTGTCAAAAGCAGAGTGTTTTTCTTGTAAGGCGAGCTAGCGTTTTTTCCCAGTCCAAATGGAGTTGAATCACATGCAGTTTTTGGTCTTACGAGCATGAGTTGTTTTCTGGTAAGGAAAGTCACTATTGCGCTCCCATTGCCATACACAGTGCAAATAGCACTCGCATCTGTTCCCAGCAAGTACAGTGTATTGGACTGAAGCGGAGCTACTGTTCTTGTCAATTTCCTAAGCAGAGTTGAACTAGATATGGCCCCTGTGTGTGGGAAGCCCATTTCTTTTGTTCTGACCAAGCTCACTGTTCGGAACCCAAAGAAACACAGTAGAGTAGTAGAGTGCTCTTTTCTCAAAAGCAGAGTGTGTTTCTTGTAAGGCGAGCTAGCGCTTGTTTCCCAGTCCTAAATGGAGTTGAATCCCATGCAGTTTCTGGTCCTATGAGCAAGAGCTATTTTCTGGTAAGATGAGTCGCTATTGTGCTCCAATTGTCATACAAAGGACAAATAGCACTGGCGTCTGTTCCCAGCAAGTACAGTGTATTGTACTGAAAAGGATCTACTGTTCTTGTCAGTTTCCTACACAGAATTGAATTAGATATGTTCCGTGTGTTTAGGAAGCACAGTTCTTCTGTTCTGAGCAAGCTAACTGTTTTGGCCCTATGGGAAACACAGTAGAGTAGAAGAGTGCTCTTTTCTCAAAAGCAGAGTGCGTTTCTTGTAAGGCGAGCTAGCGTTTGTTTCCCAGTCCTAAATGGAGTTGAATCACATGCAGTTTTTTGTCCTACGAGCAAGAGGTGTGTTCTGATAAGAAGAGTCACTATTGCGCTCCTATTGCCATACACAGTGCAAATAGCACTCGTGTCTGTTCCCAGCTAGCACAGTGTATTGGACTGAAGAGTATCTACTGTTCTTTTCAGTTTCCTAAGCAGAATTGAACTAGTTATGGCAGTATTTGTATGAAGCACAGTTCTTTTGTTCTGAGCAAGCTCACTGTTCTGGCCCTATAGGAAACACAGTAGAGTAGAAGAGTGCTCTTTTGTCAAAAGCAGAGTGTGTTTCTTGTAAGGCGATGTGGCGTTTTTTCCCAGTCCTAAATGGAGTTGAATCACATGCAGTTTCTGGTCCTACGAGCAAGAGTTGTTTTCTGGTAAGAAGAGTCACTATTGCGCTCCCATTGTCATACACACGGCAAATAGCACTGGCGTCTGTTCCCAGCATGTACAGTCTATTGGACTGAAGAGGATCTACTGTTCTTGTCAGTTTCCTAAGCAGAATTGAACTAGATATGGCCGTGTGTGTATGAAGCACAGTTCTTTTGTTCTGAGCAAGCTAACTATTATGGCCCTATACGAAACACAGTAGAGTAGAAGAGTGTTCTTTTCTCAAAAGCAGAGTGTGTTTCTTGTAAGCGGAGGTAGCGTTTGTTTCCCAGTCCTAAATGGAGTTGAATCACATGCAGTTTTTGGTCCTACGAGCAAGAGTTGTTTTCTGGTAAGGGAAGTCACTATTGTGCTCCCTTTGAAATACACAGTGCAAATAGCACTCGCGTCTGTTCCCAGCAAGTACAGGGTGTTGGACTGAAGAGGAGCTATTGTTCTTGTCAGTTTTCTAAGCAGAGTTGAACTAGATATGGCCCGTGTGTGTAGGAAGCACAGTTCTTTTGTTCAGAGCAAGCTCACTGTTCAGACCTCAAAGGAAACACAGTAGAGTAGAAGAGTGCTCTTTTCTCAAAAGAAGACTGTGTTTCTTGTAAGTAGAGCTAGCGTTTGTTTCCCAGTCCTAAATGGAGTCGAATCACATGCAGTTTCTAGTCCTAGGAGCAAGAGTTGTTTTTTTGGTAAGAAGAGTCACTATTGCGCTCCCATTGTCATACACAGGGCAAATAGCGCTGGCGTCTGTTCCCAGCATGTACAGTCAGTGTATTGGACGGAAGAGGAGCTACTGTTCTTGTCAGTTTCCTAAGCAGAATTGAACTAGATGTGGCCATGTGTGTAGGAAGCACAGTTCTTTTGTTCTGAGCAAGCTCACTGTTCTGGCCCTATAGGAAACACAGTAGAGTAGAAGAGTGCTCTTTTCTCAAAAGCAGAGTGTGTTTCTTGTAAGGCGAGCTAGTGTTTGTTTCCCAGTCAGAAATGGAGGTGAATCCCATGCAGTTTCTGGTCCTACCAGCAAGAGTTGTTTTCTGGTAAGAAGAGTCGCTATTGTGCTCCTACTGTCATACACAGGGCAAAAAGCACTGGCGTCTGTTCCCTGCAAGTACAGTGTATTGGACTGAAGCGGAGCTACTGTTCTTGTCACTTTCCTAAGCAGAGTTGAACTAGATATACCCCGTGTGTGAAGGAACCACAGTTCTTTTGTTCTGAGCAAGCTCACTGTTCGGACACCATAGGAAACACAGTAGAGTAGAAGAGTGCTCTTTTCTCAAAAGCAGAGTGTGTTTCTTGTAAGGCGAGCTGGGTTTGTTTCCCAGTCCTAAATGGACTTGAATCACATGCAGTTTTTGGTCCTATGAGCAAGAGTTGTTTTCTGTTAAGGAAAGTCACTATTGCGCTCCCATTGTCATACACAGGGCAAATAGCACTGGCGTCTGTTCGCAGCATGTACAGTGTATTAGACTGAAGAGGATCTACTGTTCTTGTCAGTTTCCTAAGCAGAATTGAACTAGATATGGCCATGTGTGTAGGAAGCACAGTTCTTTTGTTCTGAGCAAGCTCACTCTTCTGGCCCTATAGGAAACACAGTAGAGTAGAAGAGTGCTCTTTTCTCAAAAGCAGAGTGTGTTTCTTGTAAGGAGAGCTAGCGTTTCTTTCCCAGTCCTAAATGGAGTTGAGTCACATGCAGTTTTTGGTCCTACGAGCAAGAGTTGTTTTCTGGTAAGGAAAGTCACTATTGTGCTCCCATTGCCATACACAGTGCAAATAGCACTGGCGTCTGTTCCCAGCAAGTACAGTGTATTGGACTGAGGAGGAGCTACTGTTCTTGTCAGTTTCCTAAGCAGAGTTGAACTAGACATGGCCCGTGTGTGTAGGAAGCACAGTTCTTTTCTTCTGAGCAAGCTCACTGTTCAGACCCCATAGGAAACACAGTAGAGTAGAAGACTGCTCTTTTCTCAAAAGCAGAGTGTGTTTCTTGTAAGGAGAGCTATCCTTTGCTTCCCAGTCCTAAATGGAGTTGAATCACATGCAGTTTCTGGTCCTACGAGCATGAGTTGTTTTCTGGTAAGAAGAATCACTATTGTGCTCCCATTGTCATACACAGGGCAAATAGCACTGGCGTCTGTTCCCAGCATGAACAGTGTATTGGACTGAAGAGGATCTACTGTTCTTGTCAGTTTTACAAGCAGAGTTGAACTAGATATGGACCGTGTGTGTAGGAAGCACAGCTCTTTTGTTCTGAGAATGCTCATTGTTCTTGCCCTATAGGAAACACTTTAGAGTAGAAGAGTGCTGTTTTCTCAATCCAGAGTGTGTTTATTGTAATTCGAGCTAGCATATTTTTCCCAGTCCTTAATGGAGTTGAATCCCATGCAGTTTCTGGTCCTACCAGCAAGAGTTGTTTTCTGGTAAGAAGAGTCACTATTGTGCTCCCATTGTCATACACAGGGCAAATAGCACTGGCGTCTGTTCCCAGCAAGTACAGTGTATTGGACTGACGAGGATCTACTGTTCTTGTCAGTTTCCAAAGGAGAATTGAACTAGATATGGCACGTGTGTGTAGGAAGCACAGTTCTTTTGTTCTGAGCAAGCTCACTGTTCTGGCCCTATAGGAAACACAGTAGAGTAGAAGAGTGCTCTTTTCTCAAAAGCAGAGTGTGTTTCTTGTAAGGCGAGCTAGCTTTTGTTTCCCAGTCCTAAATGGAGTTGAATCACATGCAGTTTTTGGTCCTACGAGCAAGAGTTGTTTTCTGGTAAGGAAAGTCACTAGTGTGCTCCCATTTCCATACACAGTGCAAATAGCACTGGCGTCTGTTCCCAGCAAGTACAGTGTATTGGACTGAAGCGGAGCTACTGTTCTTGTCAGTTTCCTAAGCAGAGTTGAACTAGATATGGCCCCTGTGTGTAGGAAGCACAGTTCTTTTGTTCTGAGCAAGCTCACTATTCGGACCCCATAGGAAACACAGTAGAGTTGAAGAGTGCTCTTTTCTCAAAAGCAGAGTGTGTTTCTTGTAAGGCGAGTTAGTGTTTGTTTCCCAGTCAGAATTGGAGTTGAATCCCATGCAGTTTCTGGTCCTATGAGCAAGAGTTGTTTTCTGATAAGAAGAGTCACTATTGTGCTCCTATTGCCATACACAGTGCAAATAGCACTCGCGTCTGTTCCCAGCTAGTACAGTGTATTGGACTGAAGAGGAGCTACCGTTCTTGTCAGTTTCCTAAGCAGAATTGAACTAGATATGGCCCGTGTGTGTAGGAAGCACAGTTCTTTTTTTCTGAGCAGGCTCACTGTTCGTACCCCATAGGAAACACAGTAGAGTAGAAGAGTGGTCTTTTCTCAAAAGCAGAGTGTGTTTCTTGTAAGGCGAGCTAGCGTTTGTTTCCCAGTCCTAAATGAAGTTGAATCACATGCAGCTTTTGGTCCTACGAGCAAGAGTTGTTTTCTGGTAAGGAAAGTCACTATTGCGCGCCCATTTCCATACACAGTGCAAATAGCACTCGCGTCTTTTCCCAGCTAGTATAGTGTATTGGACTGAATTAGATCTACTGTTCTTGTCAGTTTCCTAAGCAGAGTTGAACTCAATATGGCCCCAGTGTGTAGAAAGCACAGGTCTTTTGTTCTGAGCAAGCTCACTTTTCGGACCCCATAGGAAACACAGTAGAGAAGATGAGTGCTCTTTCCTCAAAAGCAGAGTGTGTTTCTTGTAAGGCGAGCTAGCGTTTGTTTCCCAGTCCTAAATGGAGTTGAATCACATCCAGTTTTTGGTCCTACGAGCAAGAGTTGTTTTCTGGTAAGGAAAGTCACTATTGTGTTCCCATTGCCATACACAGTGCAAAGAGCACTCGCATCTGTTCCAGCAAGTACAGTGTATTGGACTGAAGAGGAGCTACTGTTCTTGTCAGTTTCCTAAGCAGAGTTGAACTAGATATGGCCCGTGTGTGTAGGAAGCACAGTTCTGTTGTTCTGAGCAAGTTCACTGTTCCGACCCCATAGGAAAAACAGTAGAGTAGAAGAGTGCTCTTTTCTCAAAAGCAGAGTGTGTTTCTTGTAAGGCGAGCTAGCGTTTGTTTCCCAGTCCTAAATGGAGTTGAATCACATGCAGTTTTTGGTCCTATGAGCAAGAGTTGTTTTGTGGTAAGGAAAGTCACTATTGTGCTCCCATTGCCATACACAGTGCAAATAGCACTCGCATCTGTTCCCAGCAAGTACAGTGTATTGGACTGAAGCGGAGCTACTGTTCTTGTCAGTTTCCTACGCAGAGTTGAACTAGATATGGCCCCTGTGTGTTGGAAGCACAGTTCTTTTGTTCTGAGCAAGCTCACTGTTCAGACCCCATAGTAAACACAGTAGAGTAGAAGAGTGCTCTTTTCTCAAAAGCAGAGTGTGTTTCTTGTAAGGCGAGCTACCATTTGTTTCCCAGTCCCAAATGGAGTTGAATCACATGCAGTTTCTTGTCCTACGAGCAAGAGTTGTTTTCTGGTAACAAGAGTCACTATTGCGCTCCCATTGTCATACACAGGGCAAATAGCACTGGCGTCTGTTCCCAGCATATACAGTGTACTGGACTGAAGAGGATCTACTGTTCTTTTCAGTTTCCTAAGCAGAATTGAACTAAATATGGCAGTATTTGTATGAAGCACAGTTCTTTTGTTCTGAGCAAGCTCACTGTTCTGGCCCTATAGGAAACACAGTAGAGTAGAAGAGTGCTCTTTTGTCAAAAGCAGAGTGTTTTTCTTGTAAGGCGAGCTAGCGTTTTTTCCCAGTCCAAATGGAGTTGAATCACATGCAGTTTTTGGTCTTACGAGCATGAGTTGTTTTCTGGTAAGGAAAGTCACTATTGCGCTCCCATTGCCATACACAGTGCAAATAGCACTCGCATCTGTTCCCAGCAAGTACAGTGTATTGGACTGAAGCGGAGCTACTGTTCTTGTCAATTTCCTAAGCAGAGTTGAACTAGATATGGCCCCTGTGTGTGGGAAGCCCATTTCTTTTGTTCTGACCAAGCTCACTGTTCGGAACCCAAAGAAACACAGTAGAGTAGTAGAGTGCTCTTTTCTCAAAAGCAGAGTGTGTTTCTTGTAAGGCGAGCTAGCGCTTGTTTCCCAGTCCTAAATGGAGTTGAATCCCATGCAGTTTCTGGTCCTATGAGCAAGAGCTATTTTCTGGTAAGATGAGTCGCTATTGTGCTCCAATTGTCATACAAAGGACAAATAGCACTGGCGTCTGTTCCCAGCAAGTACAGTGTATTGTACTGAAAAGGATCTACTGTTCTTGTCAGTTTCCTACACAGAATTGAATTAGATATGTTCCGTGTGTTTAGGAAGCACAGTTCTTCTGTTCTGAGCAAGCTAACTGTTTTGGCCCTATGGGAAACACAGTAGAGTAGAAGAGTGCTCTTTTCTCAAAAGCAGAGTGCGTTTCTTGTAAGGCGAGCTAGCGTTTGTTTCCCAGTCCTAAATGGAGTTGAATCACATGCAGTTTTTTGTCCTACGAGCAAGAGGTGTGTTCTGATAAGAAGAGTCACTATTGCGCTCCTATTGCCATACACAGTGCAAATAGCACTCGTGTCTGTTCCCAGCTAGCACAGTGTATTGGACTGAAGAGTATCTACTGTTCTTTTCAGTTTCCTAAGCAGAATTGAACTAGTTATGGCAGTATTTGTATGAAGCACAGTTCTTTTGTTCTGAGCAAGCTCACTGTTCTGGCCCTATAGGAAACACAGTAGAGTAGAAGAGTGCTCTTTTGTCAAAAGCAGAGTGTGTTTCTTGTAAGGCGATGTGGCGTTTTTTCCCAGTCCTAAATGGAGTTGAATCACATGCAGTTTCTGGTCCTACGAGCAAGAGTTGTTTTCTGGTAAGAAGAGTCACTATTGCGCTCCCATTGTCATACACACGGCAAATAGCACTGGCGTCTGTTCCCAGCATGTACAGTCTATTGGACTGAAGAGGATCTACTGTTCTTGTCAGTTTCCTAAGCAGAATTGAACTAGATATGGCCGTGTGTGTATGAAGCACAGTTCTTTTGTTCTGAGCAAGCTAACTATTATGGCCCTATACGAAACACAGTAGAGTAGAAGAGTGTTCTTTTCTCAAAAGCAGAGTGTGTTTCTTGTAAGCGGAGGTAGCGTTTGTTTCCCAGTCCTAAATGGAGTTGAATCACATGCAGTTTTTGGTCCCACGAGCAAGAGTTGTTTTCTGGTAAGGAAAGTCACTATTGCGCTCCCTTTCTCATACACAGTGCAAATAGCACACGCGAACTTTCCCAGCAAGTACAGTGTATTGGACTGAAGAGGAGGTATTGTTCTTGTCATTTTCCTAAGCAGAGTTGAACTAGATATAGCCCGTGTGTGTAGGAAGCACAGTTCGTTTGTTCTGAGCAAGCTCACTGTTCGGACCCCATAGGAAACACAGTAGAGTAGAAGAGTGCTCTTTTCTCAAAAGCAGAGTGTGTTTCTTGTAAGAGCGAGCTAGCGTTTGTTTCCCAGTCCTAAATGTAGTTGAATCCCATGCAGTTTTTCGTCCTATGAGCAAGAGTTGTTTTCCTGGTAAGAAGAGTCACTATTGCGCTCCCATTGCCATACACACTGCAAATAGCACTCGCGTCTGTTCCCAGCAAGTAATGTGTATTGGACTGAAGCGGAGCTACTGTTCTTGTCAGTTTCCTAAGCAGAGTTGAACTAGATATGGCCCGTGTGTGTACGAAGCACAGTTCTTTTGTTCTGAGCAAGCTCACTGTTCTGGCCCTGTAGGAAACACAGTAGAGTAGAAGAGTGCTCTTTTCTCAAAAGCAGAGTGTGTTTCTTGTAAGGCGAGCTAGCGTTTGTTTCCCAGTCCTAAATGGAGATGGAATCACATGCAGTTTTTGGTCCTACAAGCAAGATTTGTTTTCTGTTAAGGAAAGTCACCTTTTGCGCTCCCATTGCCATACACAGTACAAATACCACTCGAGTCTGTTCCCAGCAAGTACAGTGTATTGGACTGAAGAGGAGCTACTGTTCTTGTCAGTTTCCTAAGCAGAGTTGAACTAGATATGGACCGTGTGTGTAGGAAGCACAGGTTCTTTTGTTCTGAGAATGCTCACTGTTCTGGCCCTATAGGAAACCCATTAGAGTAGAAGAGTGCTGTTTTCTCAATCCAGAGTGTGTTTATTGTAAGTCGAGCTAGCGATTGTTTCCCAGTAAGAAATGGAGTTGAATCCCATGCAGTTTCTGGTCCTACGAGCAAGAGGTGTTTTTCTGATAAGAAGAGTCACTATTGTGCTCCTATTGCCATACACTGTGCAAATAGCACTCGTGTCTGTTCCCAGCAAGTACAGTGTATTGGACTGAAGCAGAGCTACTGTTCTTGTCAGTTTCCTAAGCAGAGTTGAACTAGATATGTCCCGTGTGTGTAGGAAGCACAGTTCTTTTGTTCTGAGCAAGCTCTCTGTTCGGCCCCCATAGGAAACACAGTAGAGTAGAAGAGTCCTCTTTTCTCAAAAGCAGAGTATGTTTCTTGTAAGGCGAGCTAGTGTTTGTTTCCCAGTCAGAAATGGAGTTGAATCCCATGCAGTTTCTGGTCCTACGAGCAAGAAGTGTTTTCCTATAAGAAGAGTCACTATTGCGCTCGTATTGCCATACACAGTGCAAATAGCACGCGTGTCTGTTCCCAGCAAGTACAGGGTATTGGACTGAAGCGGAGCTACTGTTCTTGTCAGTTTCCTAAGCAGAGTTGAACTAGATATGGCCCGTGTGTGTAGGAAGCACAGTTCTTTTGTTCTGAGCAAGCTCACTGTTCGGCCCCCATAGGAAACACAGTAGAGTAGAAGAGTGCTCTTTTCTCAAAAGCAGAGTGTGTTTCTTGTAAGGCGAGTTAGCATTTGTTTCCCAGTCAGAAATGGAGTTGAATCCCATGCAGTTTCTGGTCCTACGAGCAAGAGGTGTTTTCTGATAAGAAGAGTCACTATTGTGCTCCTATTGCCATACACAGTGCAAATAGCACTCGGGTCTGTTCCCAGCAAGTACAGTGCATTCGACTGAAGAGGAGCTACTGTTCCTGTCAGTTTCCTAAGCAGAGTTGAACTAGATATGGCCCGTGTGTGTAGGAAGCACAGTTCTTTTGTTCTGAGCAAGCTCACTATTCGGAAACCATAGGAAACACAGTAGAGTAGAAGACTGCTCTTTTCTCAAAAGCAGAGTGTGTTTCTTCTAAGGCGAGCTAGCGTTTGTTTCCCAGTCCTAAATGGAGTTGAATCCCATGCAGTTTCTGGTCCTACGAGCAAGAGGTGTTTACTGATAAGAAGTGTCACTATTGCGCTCCCATTGTCATACACAGGGTAAATAGCACTCGCGTCTGTTCCCAGCAAGTACAGTGTATTGGACTGAAGTGGAGCTACTGTTCTTGTCAGTTTCCTAAGCAGAGTTGAACTAGATATGGCCCGTGTGTGTAGGAAACACAGTTATTTTGTTCTGAGCAAGCTCACTGTTCGGACCCCATTGGAAACAGAGCAGAGTAGAAGTGTGCTCTTTTCTCAAAAGCAGAGTGTGTGTCTTGAAAGGCGAGCTAGCGTTTGTTTCCCAGTCCTAAATGATGTTGAGTCACATGAGGTTTTTGGTCCTACAAGCAAGGTTTGTTTTCTGGTAAGGAAAGTCACTATTGTGCTCCCATTGCCATACACAGTGCAAATAGCACTCGAGTGTGTTCCCAGCAAGTACAGTGTATTGGACTGGAGAGGAGCTACTGTTCTTGTCAGTTTCCTAAGCAGAATTGAACTAGATATGTACCATGTGTAGGAAGCACAGTTCTTTTGTTCTGAGAATGCTCACTGTTCTGGCCCTATAGGAAACACATTAGAGTAGAAGAGTGCTGTTTTCTCAATCCAGAGTGTGTTTCTTGTAAGTCGAGCTACCGTTTGTTTCCCAGTCCTAAATGGAGTTGAATCCCATGCAGTTTCTGGTCCTACCAGCAAGAGTTTTTTCCTGGTAAGAAGAGTCACTATTGTGCTCCCATTGACATACACAGGGCAAATAGCACTGGCGTCTGTTCCAAGCAAGTACAGTGTATTGGACTTAAGAGGATCTACTGTTCTTGTCAGTTTCCAAAGCAAAATTGAACTAGATATGGACCATGTGTGTAGGAAGCACAGTTCTTTTGTTCTAAGCAAGCTAACTGTTTTGGCCCTATAGGAAACACAGTAGAGTAGAAGAGTGATCATTTCTCAAAAGCAGATTGTGTTTCTTGTAAGGCGAGCTAGCGTTTGTTTCCCAGTCCTAAATGGAGTAGAATCCCATGCAGGTTCTGGTCCTACGAGCAAGAGTTGTTTTCTGGTAAGAAGAGTCACTATTGGGCTCCCATTGCCATACACAGTGCAAATAGCACTGGCGTCTGTTCCCAGGAAGTACAGGGTATTGGACTGAAGCCGAGATACTGTTCTTGTCAATTTCCTAGGCAGAGTTGAACTAGATATGGCCCCTGTGTGTGGGAAGCCCAGTTCTTTTGTTCTGACCCAGCTCACTTTTCAGAACCCAAGGAAACACAGTAGAGTAGAAGAGTGCTTTTTTCTCAAAAGCAGAGTGTGTTTCTTGTAAGGCGAGCTAGCGTTTGTTTCCCAGTCCGAAATGGAGTTGAATCACATGCAGTTTTTGGTCCTATGAGCAAGATTTGTATTCTGGTAAGGAAAGTCACTATTATGCTCCCATTGCCATACACAGTGCAAATAGCACTCGAGTCTGTTCCCAGCAAGTACAGTGTATTGGACTGAAGAGGAGCTACTGTTCTTGTCAGTTTCCTAAGCAGAGTTGAACTAGATATGGCCCGAGTGTGTAGGAAGCACAGTTCTTTTGTTCTAAGCAAGCTAACAGTTTTGGCCCTATAGGAAACACATTAGAGTAGAACAGTGATCATTTCTCAAAAGCAGAGTGTGTTTCTTGTAAGGCGAGCTAGCGTTTGTTTCCCAGACCTAAATGGAGTTGAATCCCATGCAGGTTCTTGTCCTACGAGCAAGAGTTGTTTTCTGGTAAGAAGAGTGACTATTGGGCTCCCATTGCCATACACAGTGCAAATAGCACTCGCGTCTGTTCCCAGCAAGTACAGGGTGTTGGACTGAAGAGGATCTACTGTTCTTGTCAGTTTCCTAAGCAGAGTTGAACTAGATATGGCCTGTGTGTGTAGGAAGCACAGTTCTTCTGTTCTGAGCAAGCTCACTGTTCGGCCCCATAGGAAAAAAGTACAGTAGAAGAGTGCTCTTTTCTCAAAAGCAGAGTGTGTTTCTTGTAAGGCGAGCTAGCGTTTGTTTCCCAGTCCTAAATGGAGTTGAATCACATGCAGTTTCTGGTCCTAGGAGCAAGAGTTGTTTTCTGGTAAGAAGAGTCACTATTGCGCTTCCATTGTCATACACAGGGCAAATAGCACTGGCTTCTGTGTCCAACATGTACAGTGTATTGTATTGAAGAGGATCTACTGTTCTTTTCAGTTTCCTAAGCAGAATTGAACTAGATATGGCTCTGTGTGTAGGAAGCACAGTTCTTTTGTCCAGAGCAAGCTCACTGTTCAGACCCCAAAGGAAACACAGTATAGTAGAAGAGTGCTCTTTTCTCAAAAGCAGAGTGTGTTTCTTGTAAGGCGAGCTAGCGTTTGTTTCCCAGTCCTAAATGGAGTTGAATCACATGCAGTTTCTGGTACTATGAGCAAGAGGTGTTTACTGATAAGAAGTGTCACTATTGTGCTCCCATTGTCATACGCAGGGCAAATAGCACTCGCGTCTGTTCCCAGCAAGTACAGTGTATTGGACTGAAGCGGAGCTACTGTTCTTGTCAGTTTCCTAAGCAGAGTTGAACTAGATATGGCCCGTGTGTGTAGGAAGCACAGTTCTTTTGTTCTGAGCAAGCTCACTGTTCGCACCCCATTGGAAACACAGTAGAGTAGAAGAGTGCCCTTTTCTCAAAAGCAGAGTGTGTTTCTTGTAAGGCGAGCTAGCGTTTGTTTCCCAGTCCTAAATGGAGTTGAATCACATGAAGTTTTTGGTCCTACGAGCAAGATTTGTTTTCTGGTAAGGAAAGTGACTTCTGCACTCCCATTGCCATACACAGTGCAAATAGCACTCGAGTCTGTTCCCAGGAAGTACAGTGTATTGGACTGAAGAGGAGCTACTGTTCTTGTCAGTTTCCTAAGCAGAGTTGAAGTAGATATGGCCTGTGTGTGTAGGAAGCAGAGTTCTTTTTTTCTAAGCAAGCTAAATGTTTTGGCCCTATAGGAAACACAGTAGAGTAGAAGAGTGATCATTTCTCAAAAGCAGAGTGTGTTTCTTGTAAGGCGAGCTAGCGTTTGTTTCCCAGTCCTAAATGGAGTTGAATCCCATGCAGTTTCTGGTCCTAGGAGCAAGAGTTGTTTTCTGGTAAGAAGAGTCACTATTGGGCTCCCATTGCCATACACAGTGTAAATAGCACACGCGTCTGTTCCCAGCAAGTACAGGGATTTGGACTGAAGAGGATCTACTGTTCTTGTCAGTTTCCTAAGCAGAGTTGAATTAGATATGGCCCGTGTGTGTAGGAAGCACAGTTCTTCTGTTCTGAGCAAGCTCAATGTTCGGACCCCATAGGAAAAACAGTAGAGTAGAAGAGTGCTCTTTTCCAAAAGCAGAGTGTGTTTCTTGTAAGGCGAGCTAACGTTTGTTTCCCAGTCATAATTGGAGTTGAATCACATGCAGTTTCTGGTCCTATGAGCAAGAGTTGTTTTCTGGTAAGAAGAGTCACTATTGTGCTCCCATTGTCATACACAGGGCAAATAGCACTGGCTTCTGTGTCCAACATGTACAGTGTATTATATTGAAGAGGATCTACTGTTCTTGTCAGTTTCCTAAGCAGAATTGGACTAGATATGGCCATGTGTGTAGGAAGCACAGTTCTTTTGTTCTGAGCAAGGTCACTGTTCTGGCCCTATAGGAAACACAGTAGGGTAGATGAGTGCTCTATTCTCAAAAGCAGAGTGTGTTTCATGTAAGCCGAGCTAGCATTTGTTTCCCAGTCCTAAATAGAGTTGAATCACATGCAGTCTCTGGTCCTACGAGCAAGAGTTGTTTTCTGGTAAGGAAAGTCACTATTGCGCTCCCATTTCCATACACAGTGCAAATAGCACTCGCGTCTGTTCCCAGCAAGTACAGTGTATCGGACTGAAGCGGAGCTACTGTTCTTGTCAGTTTCCTAAGCAGAGTTGAACTAGATACGACCCGTGTGTAGGAAGCACAGTTCTTTTGTTCTGAGCAAGCTCACTATTCTGGCCCTATAGGAAATACAGTAGAGTAGTAGAGTGCTCTTTTCTCTAAAGCAGAGTGTGTTTCTTGTAAGGCAAGCTAGCGTTTGTTTCCCAGTCCTAAATGGAGTTGAATCACATGCAGTTTCTGGTCATAAGTTGTTTTCTGGTAAGAAGAGTCACTATTGTGCTCCCATTGCCACACACAGTGCAAATAGCACTCGCGTCTGTTCCCAGCAAGTACAGTGTATTGGACTGAAGAGGAGCTACTGTTCCTGTTAGTTTCCTAAGCAGAGTTGAACTAGATATGGCCCGTGTGTGTAGGAAGCACAGTTCTTCTGTTCTGAGCAAGCTCACTGTTCGGGCCCCATATAAAAAAGTACAGTAGAAGAGTGCTGTTTTCTAAAAAGCAGAGTGTGTTTCTTGTAAGGCGAGCTAGCGTTTGTTTCCCAGTCCTAAATGGAGTTGAATCTCATGCAGTTTCTGGTCCTATGAGCAAGAGTTGTTTTCTGGTAAGAAGAGTCACTATTGCGCTTCCATTGTCATACACAGGGCAAATAGCACTGGCTTCTGTGTCCAACATGTACAGTGTATTGTATTGAAGAGGATCTACTGTTCTTTTCAGTTTCCTAAGCAGAATTGAACTAGATATGGCTGTGTGTGTAGGAAGCACAGTTCTTTTGTCCAGAGCAAGCTCACTGTTCAGACCCCAAAGGAAACACAGTAGAGTAGAAGAGTGCTCTTTTCTCAAAAGCAGAGTGTGTTTCTTGTAAGGCGAGCTAGCATTTGTTTCCCAGTCCTAAATGGAGTTGAATCACATGCAGTTTCTGGTCCTCCGAGCAAGAGTTGTTTACTGATAAGAAGAGTCACTATTGTGCTCCCATTGTCATACTCAGGGCAAATAGCACTCGCGTCTGTTCCCAGCAAGTACAGTGTATTGGACTGAAGCAGAGCTACTGTTCTTGTCAGTTTCCTAAGCAGAGTTGAACTAGATATGGCCCTTGAGTGTAGGAAGCACAGTTCTTTTGTTCTGAGCAAGCTCACTGTTCGGACCCCATTGGAAACACAGTAGAGTAGAAGAGTGCCCTTTTCTCAAAAGCAGAGTGTGTTTCTTGTAAGGCGAGCTAGCGTTTGTTTCCCAGTCCTAAATGGAGTTGAATCACATGAAGTTTTTGGTCCTACGAGCAAGATTTGTTTTCTGGTAAGGAAAGTGACTTCTGCACTCCCATTGCCATACACAGTGCAAATAGCACTCGAGTCTGTTCCCAGGAAGTACAGTGTATTGGACTGAAGAGGAGCTACTGTTCTTGTCAGTTTCCTAAGCAGAGTTGAAGTAGATATGGCCTGTGTGTGTAGGAAGCAGAGTTCTTTTTTTCTAAGCAAGCTAAATGTTTTGGCCCTATAGGAAACACAGTAGAGTAGAAGAGTGATCATTTCTCAAAAGCAGAGTGTGTTTCTTGTAAGGCGAGCTAGCGTTTGTTTCCCAGTCCTAAATGGAGTTGAATCCCATGCAGTTTCTGGTCCTAGGAGCAAGAGTTGTTTTCTGGTAAGAAGAGACACTATTGGGCTCCCATTGCCATACACAGTGTAAATAGCACTCGCGTCTGTTCCCAGCAAGTACAGGGTATTGGACTGAAGAGGATCTACTGTTCTTGTCCGTTTCCTAAGCAGAATTGAACTAGATATGGCCCGTGTGTGTAGGAAGCACAGTTCTTCTGTTCTGAGCAAGCTCAATGTTCAGACACCATAGGAAAAACAGTAGAGTAGAAGAGTGCTCTTTTCCAAAAGCAGAGTGTGTTTCTTGTAAGGCGAGCTAACGTTTGTTTCCCAGTCATAATTGGAGTTGAATCACATGCAGTTTCTTGTCCTATGAGCAAGAGTTGTTTTCTGGTAAGAAGAGTCACTATTGTGCTCCCATTGTCATACACAGGGCAAATAGCACTGGCTTCTGTGTCCAACATGTACAGTGTGTTATATTGAAGAGGATCTACTGTTCTTGTCAGTTTCCTAAGCAGAATTGAACTAGAAATGGCCATGTGTGTAGGAAGCACAGTTCTTTTGTTCTGAGCAAGGTCACTGTTCTGGCCCTATAGGAAACACAGTAGGGTAGATGAGTGCTCTATTCTCAAAAGCAGAGTGTGTTTCATGTAAGCCGAGCTAGCATTTGTTTCCCAGTCCTAAATAGAGTTGAATCACATGCAGTTTCTGGTCCTACGAGCAAGAGTTGTTTTCTGGTAAGGAAAGTCACTATTGCACTCCCATTTTAAAACACAGTGCAAATAGCACTCGCGTCTGTTCCCAGCAAGTACAGTGTATCGGACTGAAGCGGAGCTACTGTTCTTGTCAGTTTCTTAAGCAGAGTTGAACTAGATACGACCCATGTGTAGGATGCACAGTTCTTTTGTTCTGAGCAAGCTCACTATTCCGGCCCTACAGGAAATACAGTAGAGTAGAAGAGTGCTCTTTTCTCAAAAGCAGAGTGTGTTTCTTGTAAGGCGAGCTAGCGTTTGTTTCCCAGTCCTAAATGGAGTTGAATCACATGCAGTTTCTGGTCATAAGTTGTTTTCTGGTAAGACGAGTCACTATTGTGCTCCAATTGTCACACACAGTGCAAATAGCACTCGCGTCTGTTCCCAGCAAGTACATTGTATTGAACTGAAGAGGAGCTACTGTTATTGTCAGTATCATAAGCAGAGTTGAACTGGATATGGTCCATGTGTAGGAAGCACAGTTTTTTTGTTCTGAGCAAGCTCACTGTTTGGACGCCATAGGAAACACAGTAGTGTATCAGAGTGCTCTTTTCTCAAAAGCAGAGTGTGTTTCTTGTAAGGCGAGCTAGCGTTTGTTTCCCAGTCCTAAATGGAGTTGAATCCCATGCAGTTTCTGGTCCTATGAGCAAGAGTTGTTTTCTGGTAAGAAGAGTCACTATTGCCCTGCCATTGCCATACACAGGACAAATAGCACTGGCGTCTGTTCCCAGCAAGTACAGTGTATTGGACTGAAGAGGATCTACTGTTCTTGTCAGGTACCTAAGCAGAATTGAACTAGATATGGCCGTGTGTAGGAAGCACAGTTTTTTTGTTCTGTGCAAGCTCACTGTTTGGACCCCTTAGGAAACACAATAGAGTAGAAGAGTGCTCTTTTCTCTAAAGCTGAGTGTGTTTCTTGTAAGGCGAGCTAGCATTTGTTTCCCAGTCCTATATGGAGTTGAATCACATGCAGTTTCTGGTCTTACGAGCAAGAGTTGTTTTCTGGTAAGGAAAGTCACTATTGCGCTCCCATTGCCATATACAGTGCAAATAGCCATTGCGCCCGTTCCCAGCAAGTACAGTGTATCGGACTGAAGAGGAGCTACTGTTCTTGTCAGTTTCCTAAGCAGAGTTGAACTAGATATGGCCCGTGCGTGTAGGAAGCACAGTTCTTTTGTTCTGAGCAAGCTCTCTCTTCTGGCCCTATAGGAAACACAGTAGAGTATAAGAGTGCTCTTTTCTCAAAAGCAGAGTGTGTTTCTTGTAAGGCCACATAGCGTTTGTTTCCCAGTCCTAAATGGAGTTGAATCACATGCAGTTTCTGGTCATAAGAGCAAGAGTTGTTTTCTTGTAAGAAGTGTCACTATTGTGCTCCCATTGTCATGTACAGGGCAAATAGCACTGGGGTCTGTTCCTAGCATGTACAGTGTATTGGACTGAAGAGGATCTACTGTCCTTGTCAGGTTCCTAAGCAGAGTTGAACTAGATATGGCCGTTTGTGTAGGAAGCACAGTTCTTTTGTTCTGAGCAAGCTCACTGTTCGGACCCGATAGGAAACACAGTAGAGTAGAAGAGTGCTCTTTTCTCAAAAGCAGAGTATGTTTCTTGTAAGGCGAGATAGCATTTGTTTCCCAATCCTACATGGAGTGGAATCACAAGCAGTTTCTGGTCCTAGGAGCAAGAGTTGTTTTCTGGTAAGGAAAGTCACTATTGTGCTCTCATTGCCATACACAGTGCAAATAGCACTCGCTTCTGTTCCCAGCAATTGCAGTGTATTGAACTGAAGAGCAGCTACGGTTCTTGTCAGTTTTTTAAGCAGAGTTGAACTAGATATGGCCCGTGTGTGTAGGAAGCACAGTTCTTATGTTCTGAGCAAGCTCACTGTTCTGGCCCTATAGGAAACACAGTAGAGTAGAAGCGTGCTCTTTTCTCAAAAGCAAAGTGTGTTTCTTGTAAGGCGAGCTAGCATTTGTTTCCTAGTCCTAAATGGAGTTGAATCACATGCAATTTCTGGTCCTACGAACAAGAGTTGTTTTCTGGTAAGGAAAGTCACTATTGTGCTCCCATTGCCATACACAGTGCAAATAGCACTCGCGTCTTTTCCCAGCAAGTACAGTGTAATGGACTGAATAGGAGCTACTGTTCTTGTCAGTTTCCTAAGCAGAGTTGAACTAGATATGGCCCGTGTGTGTAGGAATCACAGTTCTTATGTTCTGAGCAAGCTCACTGTTCTGGCCCTATAGGAAACACAGTAGAGTAGAAGAGTGCTCTTTTCTCAAAAGCAGAGTATGTTTCTTGTAAGGCGAGCTAGAGTTTGTTTCCCAGTCCTAAATGAAGTTGAGTCACATGCAGTTTTTTGTCCTACTAGCAAGAGTTGTTTTCTGGTAAGACGAGTCACTATTGCGCTGCCATTGCCATACAAAGTGCAAATAGCACTGGCGTCTGTTCCCAGCAAGTACATTGTATTGGACTGAAGAGGATCTACTGTTCTTGTCAGGTTCCTAAGCAGACTTGAACTAGATACGGCCGTGTGTGCAGGAAGCACAGTTCTTTTGTTCTGAGCAAGCTCACTGTTCAGACCCCATAGGAAACACAGTAGAGTAAATGAGTGCTCTTTTCTCAAAAGCAGACTGTGCTTCATGTAAGGCGAGCTAGCATTTGTTTCCCAGTCCTAAATGGAGTTGAATCACATGCAGTTTCTGGTCCTACGAGCAAAAATTGTTTTCTGGTAAGGAAAGTCACTATTGGGCTCCCATTGCCATACACAGTGCAAATAACACTCCCGTCTGTTCCTAGCAAGTAGAGTGTATTGGACTGAAGAGGAGCTACTGTTCTTCTCAGTTTCCTAAGCAGAGTTGAACTAGATATGGTCCATGTGTGTAGGAAGCACAATTCTTATGTTCTGAGCAAGCTCACAGATTGGACCCCATAGGAAATACAGTGGAGTAGAAGAGTGCTCTTTTCTCGAAAGCAGAGTGTGTTTTTTGTAAGGCGAGCTAGGGTTTGTTTTCCAGTCCTAAATGGAGTTAAATCAATGCAGTTTCTGGTCCTACGAGCAAGAGTTGTTTTATGGTAAGAATAGTCACTATTGCGCTGCCATTGCCATACACAGGTCAAATAGCACTGTTGTCTGTTCCCAGCAAGTACAGTGTATTGGACTGAAGAGCATCTACTGTTCTTGTCGCGTTCCCAAGAAGAATTGAACTAGATATGGCCGTGTGTGTAGGAAGCACAGTTGTTTTGTTCTGAGCAAGCTCACTGTTTGGACCCCATAGAAAACATAGTAGAGTAATAGAGTGCTCTTTTCTCTAAAGCAGAGTGTGTTTCTTGTAAGGCGAGCTAGCATTTGTTTCCCAGTCCTAAATGGAGTTGAATCACATGCAGTTTCTGGTCCCACGAGCAAGAGTTGTTCTCTGGTAAGGAAAGTCACTATTGCGCTCCCATTGCCATACAAAGTGCAAATAGCACTCCCGTCTGTTCCCAGCAAGTACAGTATATCGGACTGAAGAGGAGCTACTGTTCTTGTCAGTTTCCTAAGCAGAGTTGAAGGAGATATGGCCCGTGTGTGTGGGAAGCACAGTTCTCTTGTTCTGAGCAAGCTCACTGTTCTGGCCCTATAGGAAACACAGTAGAGTAGAAGAGTGCTTTTTTCTCTAAAGCATAGTGTGTTTCTTGTAAGGCGAGCTCGTGTTTTTTTCCCAGTCCTAAATGGAGTTGAGTCACATGCAGTTTTTGGTTTTACGAGCAAGAGTTGTTTTCTGATAAGAAGAGACACTATTGCGCTCCAAATGCCATACACAGTGCAAATAGCACTCGCGTCTGTTCCCAGCAAGTACAGTGTATTGGACTGTAGAGGAACTACTGTTCTTCTCAGTTTCCTAAGCAGAGTTGAACTAGATATGGTCCGTGTGTGTAGGAAGCACAATTCTTTTGTTCTGAGCAAGCTCACTGTTTGGACCCCATAGGAAATACAGTAGAGTAGAAGAGTGGTCTTTTCTCGAAAGGAGAGTGTGTTTCTTATAAGGCGAGCTAGCGTTTGTTTTCCAGTCCTAAATGGAGTTGAATCACATGCAGTTTCTGGTCCTACGAACAAAAGTTGTTTTCTTGTAAGGAAAGTCACTATTGCGCTCCCATTGCCATACACAGTGCAAATAGCTCTCACGTCTCTTCCCAGCACGTACAGTGTATCGGACTGAAGAGGAGCTAATGTTCTTGTCAGGTTCCTAAGCACACTTGAACTATATATGGCTGTGTGTGTAGGAAGCACAGTTTTTTTGTTCTGAGCAAGCTCACTGTTCGGACCCCATTGGAAACACAGTAGAGTAGAAGAGTGCTCTTTTCTCAAAAGCAGAGTGTGTTTCTTGTAAGGCGAGGTTGCGTTTGTTTCCCAGTCCTAAATGGAGTTGAATCACATGAAGTTTTTGGTCCTACGAGCAAGATTTGTTTCTGGTAAGGAAAGTGACTATTGCACTCCCATTGCCATACACAGTGCAAATAGCACTCGAGTCTGTTCCCAGGAATTACAGTGTATTGGACTGAAGTGGAGCTACTGTTCTTGTCAGTTTCCTAAGCAGAGTTGAAGTAGATATGGCCTGTGTGTGTAGGAAGCAGAGTTCTTTTTTTCTAAGCAAGCTAACTGTTTTGGCCCTATAGGAAACACAGTAGAGTAGAAGAGTGATCATTTCTCAAAAGCAGAGTGTGTTTCTTGTAAGGCGAGCTAGCGTTTGTTTCCCAGTCCTAAATGGAGTTGAATCCCATGCAGTTACTGGTCCTAGGAGCAAGAGTTGTTTTCTGGTAAGAAGAGTCACTATTGGGCTCCCATTGCCATACACAGTGTAAATAGCACTCGCGTCTGTTCCCAGCAAGTACAGGGATTTGGACTGAAGAGGATCTACTGTTCTTGTCAGTTTCCTAAGCAGAGTTGAACTAGATATGGCCCGTGTGTGTAGGAAGCACAGTTCTTCTGTTCTGAGCAAGCTCAATGTTCGGACCCCATAGGAAAAACAGTAGAGTAGAAGAGTGCTCTTTTCCAAAAGCAGAGTGTGTTTCTTGTAAGGCGAGCTAACGTTTGTTTCCCAGTCATAATTGGAGTTGAATCACATGCAGTTTCTTGTCCTATGAGCAAGAGTTTTTTTCTGGTAAGAAGAGTCACTATTGTGCTCCCATTGTCATACACAGGGCAAATAGCACTGGCTTCTGTGTCCAACATGTACAGTGTATTATATTGAAGAGGATCTACTGTTCTTGTCAGTTTCCTAAGCAGAATTGAACTAGATATGGCCATGTGTGTAGGAAGCACAGTTCTTTTGTTCTGAGCAAGGTCACTGTTCTGGCCCTATAGGAAACACAGTAGGGTAGATGAGTGCTCTATTCTCAAAAGCAGAGTGTGTTTCATGTAAGCCGAGCTAGCATTTGTTTCCCAGTCCTAAATAGAGTTGAATCACATGCAGTCTCTGGTCCTACGAGCAAGAGTTGTTTTCTGGTAAGGAAAGTCACTATTGCGCTCCCATTTCCATACACAGTGCAAATAGCACTCGCGTCTGTTCCCAGCAAGTACAGTGTATCGGACTGAAGCGGAGCTACTGTTCTTGTCAGTTTCCTAAGCAGAGTTGAACTAGATACGACCCGTGTGTAGGAAGCACAGTTCTTTTGTTCTGAGCAAGCTCACTATTCTGGCCCTATAGGAAATACAGTAGAGTAGTAGAGTGCTCTTTTCTCTAAAGCAGAGTGTGTTTCTTGTAAGGCAAGCTAGCGTTTGTTTCCCAGTCATAAATGGAGTTGAATCACATGCAGTTTCTGGTCATAAGTTGTTTTCTGGTAAGAAGAGTCACTATTGTGCTCCCATTGCCACACACAGTGCAAATAGCACTCGCGTCTGTTCCCAGCAAGTACAGTGTATTGGACTGAAGAGGAGCTACTGTTCCTGTTAGTTTCCTAAGAAGAGTTGAACTAGATATGGCCCGTGTGTGTAGGAAGCACAGTTCTTCTGTTCTGAGCAAGCTCACTGTTCGGGCCCCATATAAAAAAGTACAGTAGAAGAGTGCTGTTTTCTAAAAAGCAGAGTGTGTTTCTTGTAAGGCGAGCTAGCGTTTGTTTCCCAGTCCTAAATGGAGTTGAATCACATGCAGTTTCTGGTCCTATGAGCAAGAGTTGTTTTCTGGTAAGAAGAGTCACTATTGCGCTTCCATTGTCATACACAGGGCAAATAGCACTGGCTTCTGTGTCCAACATGTACAGTGTATTGTATTGAAGAGGATCTACTGTTCTTTTCAGTTTCCTAAGCAGAATTGAACTAGATATGGCTGTGTGTGTAGGAAGCACAGTTCTTTTGTCCAGAGCAAGCTCACTGTTCAGACCCCAAAGGAAACACAGTAGAGTAGAAGAGTGCTCTTTTCTCAAAAGCAGAGTGTGTTTCTTGTAAGGCGAGCTAGCATTTGTTTCCCAGTCCTAAATGGAGTTGAATCACATGCAGTTTCTGGTCCTCCGAGCAAGAGTTGTTTACTGATAAGAAGAGTCACTATTGTGCTCCCATTGTCATACTCAGGGCAAATAGCACTCGCGTCTGTTCCCAGCAAGTACAGTGTATTGGACTGAAGCAGAGCTACTGTTCTTGTTAGTTTCCTAAGCAGAGTTGAACTAGATATGGCCCTTGTGTGTAGGAAGCACAGTTCTTTTGTTCTGAGCAAGCTCACTGTTCAGACCCCATTGGAAACACAGTAGAGTAGAAGAGTGCCCTTTTCTCAAAAGCAGAGTGTGTTTCTTGTAAGGCGAGCTAGCGTTTGTTTCCCAGTCCTAAATGGAGTTGAATCACATGAAGTTTTTAGTCCTACGAGCAAGATTTGTTTTCTGGTAAGGAAAGTGACTTCTGCACTCCCATTGCCATACACAGTGCAAATAGCACTCGAGTCTGTTCCCAGGAAGTACAGTGTATTGGACTGAAGAGGAGCTACTGTTCTTGTCAGTTTCCTAAGCAGAGTTGAAGTAGATATGGCCTGTGTGTGTAGGAAGCAGAGTTCTTTTTTTCTAAGCAAGCTAAATGTTTTGGCCCTATAGGAAACACAGTAGAGTAGAAGAGTGATCATTTCTCAAAAGCAGAGTGTGTTTCTTGTAAGGCGAGCTAGCGTTTGTTTCCCAGTCCTATATGGAGTTGAATCCCATGCAGTTTCTGGTCCTAGGAGCAAGAGTTGTTTTCTGGTAAGAAGAGTCACTATTGGGCTCCCATTGCCATACACAGTGTAAATAGCACTCGCGTCTGTTCCCAGCAAGTACAGGGTATTGGACTGAAGAGGATCTACTGTTCTTGTCAGTTTCCTAAGCAGAGTTGAACTAGATATGGCCCGTGTGTGTAGGAAGCACAGTTCTTCTGTTCTGAGCAAGCTCAATGTTCGGACACCATAGGAAAAACAGTAGAGTAGAAGAGTGCTCTTTTCCAAAAGCAGAGTGTGTTTCTTGTAAGGCAAGCTAACGTTTGTTTCCCAGTCATAAATGGAGTTGAATCACATGCAGTTTCTTGTCCTATGAGCAAGAGTTGTTTTCTGGTAAGAAGAGTCACTATTGTGCTCCCATTGTCATACACAGGGCAAATAGCACTGGCTTCTGTGTCCAACATGTACAGTGTGTTATATTGAAGAGGATCTACTGTTCTTGTCAGTTTCCTAAGCAGAATTGAACTAGATATGGCCATGTGTGTAGGAAGCACAGTTCTTTTGTTCTGAGCAAGGTCACTGTTCTGGCCCTATAGGAAACACAGTAGGGTAGATGAGTGCTCTATTCTCAAAAGCAGAGTGTGTTTCATGTAAGCCGAGCTAGCATTTGTTTCCAAGTCCTAAATAGAGTTGAATCACATGCAGTCTCTGGTCCTACGAGCAAGAGTTGTTTTCTGGTAAGGAAAGTCACTATTGCGCTCCCATTTCCATACACAGTGCAAATAGCACTCGCGTCTGTTCCCAGCAAGTACAGTGTATCGGACTGAAGCGGAGCTACTGTTCTTGTCAGTTTCTTAAGCAGAGTTGAACTAGATACGACCCATGTGTAGGATGCACAGTTCTTTTGTTCTGAGCAAGCTCACTATTCCGGCCCTACAGGAAATACAGTAGAGTAGAAGAGTGCTCTTTTCTCAAAAGCAGAGTGTGTTTCTTGTAAGGCGAGCTAGCGTTTGTTTCCCAGTCCTAAATGGAGTTGAATCACATGCAGTTTCTGGTCATAAGTTGTTTTCTGGTAAGACGAGTCACTATTGTGCTCCAATTGTCACACACAGTGCAAATAGCACTCGCGTCTGTTCCCAGCAAGTACATTGTATTGAACTGAAGAGGAGCTACTGTTCTTGTCAGTTTCATAAGCAGAGTTGAACTGGATATGGTCCATGTGTAGGAAGCACAGTTTTTTTGTTCTGAGCAAGCTCACTGTTTGGACGCCATAGGAAACACAGTAGTGTATCAGAGTGCTCTTTTCTCAAAAGCAGAGTGTGTTTCTTGTAAGGCGAGCTAGCGTTTGTTTCCCAGTCCTAAATGGAGTTGAATCCCATGCAGTTTCTGGTCCTATGAGCAAGAGTTGTTTTCTGGTAAGAAGAGTCACTATTGCCCTGCCATTGCCATACACAGGACAAATAGCAGTGGCGTCTGTTCCCAGCAAGTACAGTGTATTGGACTGAAGAGGATCTACTGTTCTTGTCAGGTACCTAAGCAGAATTGAACTAGATATGGCCGTGTGTGTAGGAAGCACAGTTTTTTTGTTCTGTGCAAGCTCACTGTTTGGACCCCTTAGGAAACACAATAGAGTAGAAGAGTGCTCTTTTCTCTAAAGCTGAGTGTGTTTCTTGTAAGGCGAGCTAGCATTTGTTTCCCAGTCCTATATGGAGTTGAATCACATGCAGTTTCTGGTCTTACGAGCAAGAGTTGTTTTCTGGTAAGGAAAGTCACTATTGCGCTCCCATTGCCATATACAGTGCAAATAGCCATTGCGCCCGTTCCCAGCAAGTACAGTGTATCGGACTGAAGAGGAGCTACTGTTCTTGTCAGTTTCCTAAGCAGAGTTGAACTAGATATGGCCCGTGCGTGTAGGAAGCACAGTTCTTTTGTTCTGAGCAAGCTCTCTCTTCTGGCCCTATAGGAAACACAGTAGAGTATAAGAGTGCTCTTTTCTCAAAAGCAGAGTGTGTTTCTTGTAAGGCCACCTAGCGTTTGTTTCCCAGTCCTAAATGGAGTTGAATCACATGCAGTTTCTGGTCATAAGAGCAAGAGTTGTTTTCTTGTAAGAAGTGTCACTATTGTGCTCCCATTGTCATGCACAGGGCAAATAGCACTGGCGTCTGTTCCTAGCATGTACAGTGTATTGGACTGAAGAGGATCTACTGTCCTTGTCAGGTTCCTAAGCAGAGTTGAACTAGATATGGCCGTTTGTGTAGGAAGCACAGTTCTTTTGTTCTGAGCAAGCTCACTGTTCAGACCCGATAGGAAACACAGTAGAGTAGAAGAGTGTTTTTTCTCAACAGCTGAGTATGTTTCTTGTAAGGCGAGATAGCATTTGTTTCCCAATCCTACATGGAGTGGAATCACAAGCAGTTTCTGGTCCTAGGAGCAAGAGTTGTTTTCTGGTAAGGAAAGTCACTATTGTGCTCTCATTGCCATACACAGTGCAAATAGCACTCGCTTCTGTTCCCAGCAATTGCAGTGTATTGAACTGAAGAGCAGCTACGGTTCTTGTCAGTTTTTTAAGCAGAGTTGAACTAGATATGGCCCGTGTGTGTAGGAAGCACAGTTCTTATGTTCTGAGCAAGCTCACTGTTCTGGCCCTATAGGAAACACAGTAGAGTAGAAGCGTGCTCTTTTCTCTAAAGCAAAGTGTGTTTCTTGTAAGGCGAGCTAGCATTTGTTTCCTAGTCCTAAATGGAGTTGAATCACATGCAATTTCTGGTCCTACGAACAAGAGTTGTTTTCTGGTAAGGAAAGTCACTATTGTGCTCCCATTGCCATACACAGTGCAAATAGCACTCGCGTCTTTTCCCAGCAAGTACAGTGTAATGGACTGAATAGGAGCTACTGTTCTTGTCAGTTTCCTAAGCAGAGTTGAACTAGATATGGCCCGTGTGTGTAGGAATCACAGTTCTTATGTTCTGAGCAAGCTCACTGTTCTGGCTCTATAGGAAACACAGTAGAGTAGAAGAGTGCTCTTTTCTCAAAAGCAGAGTATGTTTCTTGTAAGGCGAGCTAGAGTTTGTTTCCCAGTCCTAAATGAAGTTGAGTCACATGCAGTTTTTTGTCCTACTAGCAAGAGTTGTTTTCTGGTAAGACGAGTCACTATTGCGCTGCCATTGCCATACAAAGTGCAAATAGCACTGGCGTCTGTTCCCAGCAAGTACATTGTATTGGACTGAAGAGGATCTACTGTTCTTGTCAGGTTCCTAAGCAGACTTGAACTAGATACGGCCGTGTGTGCAGGAAGCACAGTTCTTTTGTTCTGAGCAAGCTCACTGTTCAGACCCCATAGGAAACACAGTAGAGTAAATGAGTGCTCTTTTCTCAAAAGCAGACTGTGCTTCATGTAAGGCGAGCTAGCATTTGTTTCCCAGTCCTAAATGGAGTTGAATCACATGCAGTTTCTGGTCCTACGAGCAAAAATTGTTTTCTGGTAAGGAAAGTCACTATTGGGCTCCCATTGCCATACACAGTGCAAATAACACTCCCGTCTGTTCCTAGCAAGTAGAGTGTATTGGACTGAAGAGGAGCTACTGTTCTTCTCAGTTTCCTAAGCAGAGTTGAACTAGATATGGTCCATGTGTGTAGGAAGCACAATTCTTATGTTCTGAGCAAGCTCACAGATTGGACCCCATAGGAAATACAGTGGAGTAGAAGAGTGCTCTTTTCTCGAAAGCAGAGTGTGTTTTTTGTAAGGCGAGCTAGGGTTTGTTTTCCAGTCCTAAATGGAGTTAAATCAATGCAGTTTCTGGTCCTACGAGCAAGAGTTGTTTTATGGTAAGAATAGTCACTATTGCGCTGCCATTGCCATACACAGGTCAAATAGCACTGTTGTCTGTTCCCAGCAAGTACAGTGTATTGGACTGAAGAGCATCTACTGTTCTTGTCGCGTTCCCAAGAAGAATTGAACTAGATATGGCCGTGTGTGTAGGAAGCACAGTTGTTTTGTTCTGAGCAAGCTCACTGTTTGGACCCCATAGAAAACATAGTAGAGTAATAGAGTGCTCTTTTCTCTAAAGCAGAGTGTGTTTCTTGTAAGGCGAGCTAGCATTTGTTTCCCAGTCCTAAATGGAGTTGAATCACATGCAGTTTCTGGTCCCACGAGCAAGAGTTGTTCTCTGGTAAGGAAAGTCACTATTGCGCTCCCATTGCCATACAAAGTGCAAATAGCACTCCCGTCTGTTCCCAGCAAGTACAGTATATCGGACTGAAGAGGAGCTACTGTTCTTGTCAGTTTCCTAAGCAGAGTTGAAGGAGATATGGCCCGTGTGTGTGGGAAGCACAGTTCTCTTGTTCTGAGCAAGCTCACTGTTCTGGCCCTATAGGAAACACAGTAGAGTAGAAGAGTGCTTTTTTCTCTAAAGCATAGTGTGTTTCTTGTAAGGCGAGCTCGTGTTTTTTTCCCAGTCCTAAATGGAGTTGAGTCACATGCAGTTTTTGGTTTTACGAGCAAGAGTTGTTTTCTGATAAGAAGAGACACTATTGCGCTCCAAATGCCATACACAGTGCAAATAGCACTCGCGTCTGTTCCCAGCAAGTACAGTGTATTGGACTGTAGAGGAACTACTGTTCTTCTCAGTTTCCTAAGCAGAGTTGAACTAGATATGGTCCGTGTGTGTAGGAAGCACAATTCTTTTGTTCTGAGCAAGCTCACTGTTTGGACCCCATAGGAAATACAGTAGAGTAGAAGAGTGGTCTTTTCTCGAAAGGAGAGTGTGTTTCTTGTAAGGCGAGCTAGCGTTTGTTTTCCAGTCCTAAATGGAGTTGAATCACATGCAGTTTCTGGTCCTACGAACAAAAGTTGTTTTCTTGTAAGGAAAGTCACTATTGCTCTCCCATTGCCATACACAGTGCAAATAGCTCTCACGTCTCTTCCCAGCACGTACAGTGTATCGGACTGAAGAGGAGCTAATGTTCTTGTCAGGTTCCTAAGCACACTTGAACTATATATGGCTGTGTGTGTAGGAAGCACAGTTTTTTTGTTCTGAGCAAGCTCACTGTTCGGACCCCATTGGAAACACAGTAGAGTAGAAGAGTGCTCTTTTCTCAAAAGCAGAGTGTGTTTCTTGTAAGGCGAGGTTGCGTTTGTTTCCCAGTCCTAAATGGAGTTGAATCACATGAAGTTTTTGGTCCTACGAGCAAGATTTGTTTCTGGTAAGGAAAGTGACTATTGCACTCCCATTGCCATACACAGTGCAAATAGCACTCGAGTCTGTTCCCAGGAATTACAGTGTATTGGACTGAAGTGGAGCTACTGTTCTTGTCAGTTTCCTAAGCAGAGTTGAAGTAGATATGGCCTGTGTGTGTAGGAAGCAGAGTTCTTTTTTTCTAAGCAAGCTAACTGTTTTGGCCCTATAGGAAACACAGTAGAGTAGAAGAGTGATCATTTCTCAAAAGCAGAGTGTGTTTCTTGTAAGGCGAGCTAGCGTTTGTTTCCCAGTCCTAAATGGAGTTGAATCCCATGCAGTTTCTGGTCCTAGGAGCAAGAGTTGTTTTCTGGTAAGAAGAGTCACTATTGGGCTCCCATTGCCATACACAGTGTAAATAGCACTCGCGTCTGTTCCCAGCAAGTACAGGGATTTGGACTGAAGAGGATCTACTGTTCTTGTCAGTTTCCTAAGCAGAGTTGAATTAGATATGGCCCGTGTGTGTAGGAAGCACAGTTCTTCTGTTCTGAGCAAGCTCAATGTTCGGACCCCATAGGAAAAACAGTAGAGTAGAAGAGTGCTCTTTTCCAAAAGCAGAGTGTGTTTCTTGTAAGGCGAGCTAACGTTTGTTTCCCAGTCATAATTGGAGTTGAATCACATGCAGTTTCTGGTCCTATGAGCAAGAGTTGTTTTCTGGTAAGAAGAGTCACTATTGTGCTCCCATTGTCATACACAGGGCAAATAGCACTGGCTTCTGTGTCCAACATGTACAGTGTATTATATTGAAGAGGATCTACTGTTCTTGTCAGTTTCCTAAGCAGAATTGGACTAGATATGGCCATGTGTGTAGGAAGCACAGTTCTTTTGTTCTGAGCAAGGTCACTGTTCTGGCCCTATAGGAAACACAGTAGGGTAGATGAGTGCTCTATTCTCAAAAGCAGAGTGTGTTTCATGTAAGCCGAGCTAGCATTTGTTTCCCAGTCCTAAATAGAGTTGAATCACATGCAGTCTCTGGTCCTACGAGCAAGAGTTGTTTTCTGGTAAGGAAAGTCACTATTGCGCTCCCATTTCCATACACAGTGCAAATAGCACTCGCGTCTGTTCCCAGCAAGTACAGTGTATCGGACTGAAGCGGAGCTACTGTTCTTGTCAGTTTCCTAAGCAGAGTTGAACTAGATACGACCCGTGTGTAGGAAGCACAGTTCTTTTGTTCTGAGCAAGCTCACTATTCTGGCCCTATAGGAAATACAGTAGAGTAGTAGAGTGCTCTTTTCTCTAAAGCAGAGTGTGTTTCTTGTAAGGCAAGCTAGCGTTTGTTTCCCAGTCCTAAATGGAGTTGAATCACATGCAGTTTCTGGTCATAAGTTGTTTTCTGGTAAGAAGAGTCACTATTGTGCTCCCATTGCCACACACAGTGCAAATAGCACTCGCGTCTGTTCCCAGCAAGTACAGTGTATTGGACTGAAGAGGAGCTACTGTTCCTGTTAGTTTCCTAAGCAGAGTTGAACTAGATATGGCCCGTGTGTGTAGGAAGCACAGTTCTTCTGTTCTGAGCAAGCTCACTGTTCGGGCCCCATATAAAAAAGTACAGTAGAAGAGTGCTGTTTTCTAAAAAGCAGAGTGTGTTTCTTGTAAGGCGAGCTAGCGTTTGTTTCCCAGTCCTAAATGGAGTTGAATCACATGCAGTTTCTGGTCCTATGAGCAAGAGTTGTTTTCTGGTAAGAAGAGTCACTATTGCGCTTCCATTGTCATACACAGGGCAAATAGCACTGGCTTCTGTGTCCAACATGTACAGTGTATTGTATTGAAGAGGATCTACTGTTCTTTTCAGTTTCCTAAGCAGAATTGAACTAGATATGGCTGTGTGTGTAGAAAGCACAGTTCTTTTGTCCAGAGCAAGCTCACTGTTCAGACCCCAAAGGAAACACAGTAGAGTAGAAGAGTGCTCTTTTCTCAAAAGCAGAGTGTGTTTCTTGTAAGGCGAGCTAGCATTTGTTTCCCAGTCCTAAATGGAGTTGAATCACATGCAGTTTCTGGTCCTCCGAGCAAGAGTTGTTTACTGATAAGAAGAGTCACTATTGTGCTCCCATTGTCATACTCAGGGCAAATAGCACTCGCGTCTGTTCCCAGCAAGTACAGTGTATTGGACTGAAGCAGAGCTACTGTTCTTGTCAGTTTCCTAAGCAGAGTTGAACTAGATATGGCCCTTGTGTGTAGGAAGCACAGTTCTTTTGTTCTGAGCAAGCTCACTGTTCGGACCCCATTGGAAACACAGTAGAGTAGAAGAGTGCCCTTTTCTCAAAAGCAGAGTGTGTTTCTTGTAAGGCGAGCTAGCGTTTGTTTCCCAGTCCTAAATGGAGTTGAATCACATGAAGTTTTTGGTCCTACGAGCAAGATTTGTTTTCTGGTAAGGAAAGTGACTTCTGCACTCCCATTGCCATACACAGTGCAAATAGCACTCGAGTCTGTTCCCAGGAAGTACAGTGTATTGGACTGAAGAGGAGCTACTGTTCTTGTCAGTTTCCTAAGCAGAGTTGAAGTAGATATGGCCTGTGTGTGTAGGAAGCAGAGTTCTTTTTTTCTAAGCAAGCTAAATGTTTTGGCCCTATAGGAAACACAGTAGAGTAGAAGAGTGATCATTTCTCAAAAGCAGAGTGTGTTTCTTGTAAGGCGAGCTAGCGTTTGTTTCCCAGTCCTAAATGGAGTTGAATCCCATGCAGTTTCTGGTCCTAGGAGCAAGAGTTGTTTTCTGGTAAGAAGAGTCACTATTGGGCTCCCATTGCCATACACAGTGTAAATAGCACTCGCGTCTGTTCCCAGCAAGTACAGGGTATTGGACTGAAGAGGATCTACTGTTCTTGTCAGTTTCCTAAGCAGAATTGAACTAGATATGGCCCGTGTGTGTAGGAAGCACAGTTCTTCTGTTCTGAGCAAGCTCAATGTTCAGACACCATAGGAAAAACAGTAGAGTAGAAGAGTGCTCTTTTCCAAAAGCAGAGTGTGTTTCTTGTAAGGCGAGCTAACGTTTGTTTCCCAGTCATAAATGGAGTTGAATCACATGCAGTTTCTTGTCCTATGAGCAAGAGTTGTTTTCTGGTAAGAAGAGTCACTATTGTGCTCCCATTGTCATACACAGGGCAAATAGCACTGGCTTCTGTGTCCAACATGTACAGTGTGTTATATTGAAGAGGATCTACTGTTCTTGTCAGTTTCCTAAGCAGAATTGAACTAGATATGGCCATGTGTGTAGGAAGCACAGTTCTTTTGTTCTGAGCAAGGTCACTGTTCTGGCCCTATAGGAAACACAGTAGGGTAGATGAGTGCTCTATTCTCAAAAGCAGAGTGTGTTTCATGTAAGCCGAGCTAGCATTTGTTTCCCAGTCCTAAATAGAGTTGAATCACATGCAGTTTCTGGTCCTACGAGCAAGAGTTGTTTTCTGGTAAGGAAAGTCACTATTGCGCTCCCATTTCCATACACAGTGCAAATAGCACTCGCGTCTGTTCCCAGCAAGTACAGTGTATCGGACTGAAGCGGAGCTACTGTTCTTGTCAGTTTCTTAAGCAGAGTTGAACTAGATACGACCCATGTGTAGGATGCACAGTTCTTTTGTTCTGAGCAAGCTCACTATTCCGGCCCTACAGGAAATACAGTAGAGTAGAAGAGTGCTCTTTTCTCAAAAGCAGAGTGTGTTTCTTGTAAGGCGAGCTAGCGTTTGTTTCCCAGTCCTAAATGGAGTTGAATCACATGCAGTTTCTGGTCATAAGTTGTTTTCTGGTAAGACGAGTCACTATTGTGCTCCAATTGTCACACACAGTGCAAATAGCACTCGCGTCTGTTCCCAGCAAGTACATTGTATTGAACTGAAGAGGAGCTACTGTTCTTGTCAGTATCATAAGCAGAGTTGAACTGGATATGGTCCATGTGTAGGAAGCACAGTTTTTTTGTTCTGAGCAAGCTCACTGTTTGGACGCCATAGGAAACACAGTAGTGTATCAGAGTGCTCTTTTCTCAAAAGCAGAGTGTGTTTCTTGTAAGGCGAGCTAGCGTTTGTTTCCCAGTCCTAAATGGAGTTGAATCCCATGCAGTTTCTGGTCCTATGAGCAAGAGTTGTTTTCTGGTAAGAAGAGTCACTATTGCCCTGCCATTGCCATACACAGGACAAATAGCAGTGGCGTCTGTTCCCAGCAAGTACAGTGTATTGGACTGAAGAGGATCTACTGTTCTTGTCAGGTACCTAAGCAGAATTGAACTAGATATGGCCGTGTGTGTAGGAAGCACAGTTTTTTTGTTCTGTGCAAGCTCACTGTTTGGACCCCTTAGGAAACACAATAGAGTAGAAGAGTGCTCTTTTCTCTAAAGCTGAGTGTGTTTCTTGTAAGGCGAGCTAGCATTTGTTTCCCAGTCCTATATGGAGTTGAATCACATGCAGTTTCTGGTCTTACGAGCAAGAGTTGTTTTCTGGTAAGGAAAGTCACTATTGCGCTCCCATTGCCATATACAGTGAAAATAGCCATTGCGCCCGTTCCCAGCAAGTACAGTGTATCGGACTGAAGAGGAGCTACTGTTCTTGTCAGTTTCCTAAGCAGAGTTGAACTAGATATGGCCCGTGCGTGTAGGAAGCACAGTTCTTTTGTTCTGAGCAAGCTCTCTCTTCTGGCCCTATAGGAAACACAGTAGAGTATAAGAGTGCTCTTTTCTCAAAAGCAGAGTGTGTTTCTTGTAAGGCCACCTAGCGTTTGTTTCCCAGTCCTAAATGGAGTTGAATCACATGCAGTTTCTGGTCATAAGAGCAAGAGTTGTTTTCTTGTAAGAAGTGTCACTATTGTGCTCCCATTGTCATGCACAGGGCAAATAGCACTGGCGTCTGTTCCTAGCATGTACAGTGTATTGGACTGAAGAGGATCTACTGTCCTTGTCAGGTTCCTAAGCAGATTTGAACTAGATATGGCCGTTTGTGTAGGAAGCACAGTTCTTTTGTTCTGAGCAAGCTCACTGTTCGGACCCGATAGGAAACACAGTAGAGTAGAAGAGTGCTCTTTTCTCAAAAGCAGAGTATGTTTCTTGTAAGGTGAGATAGCATTTGTTTCCCAATCCTACATGGAGTGGAATCCCATGCAGTTTCTGGTCCTAGGAGCAAGAGTTGTTTTCTGGTAAGGAAAGTCACTATTGTGCTCTCATTGCCATACACAGTGCAAATAGCACTCGCTTCTGTTCCCAGCAATTGCAGTGTATTGAACTGAAGAGCAGCTACGGTTCTTGTCAGTTTTTTAAGCAGAGTTGAACTAGATATGGCCCGTGTGTGTAGGAAGCACAGTTCTTATGTTCTGAGCAAGCTCACTGTTCTGGCCCTATAGGAAACACAGTAGAGTAGAAGCGTGCTCTTTTCTCTAAAGCAAAGTGTGTTTCTTGTAAGGCGAGCTAGCATTTGTTTCCTAGTCCTAAATGGAGTTGAATCACATGCAATTTCTGGTCCTACGAACAAGAGTTGTTTTCTGGTAAGGAAAGTCACTATTGTGCTCCCATTGCCATACACAGTGCAAATAGCACTCGCGTCTTTTCCCAGCAAGTACAGTGTAATGGACTGAATAGGAGCTACTGTTCTTGTCAGTTTCCTAAGCAGAGTTGAACTAGATATGGCCCGTGTGTGTAGGAATCACAGTTCTTATGTTCTGAGCAAGCTCACTGTTCTGGCTCTATAGGAAACACAGTAGAGTAGAAGAGTGCTCTTTTCTCAAAAGCAGAGTATGTTTCTTGTAAGGCGAGCTAGAGTTTGTTTCCCAGTCCTAAATGAAGTTGAGTCACATGCAGTTTTTTGTCCTACTAGCAAGAGTTGTTTTCTGGTAAGACGAGTCACTATTGCGCTGCCATTGCCATACAAAGTGCAAATAGCACTGGCGTCTGTTCCCAGCAAGTACATTGTATTGGACTGAAGAGGATCTACTGTTCTTGTCAGGTTCCTAAGCAGACTTGAACTAGATACGGCCGTGTGTGCAGGAAGCACAGTTCTTTTGTTCTGAGCAAGCTCACTGTTCAGACCCCATAGGAAACACAGTAGAGTAAATGAGTGCTCTTTTCTCAAAAGCAGACTGTGCTTCATGTAAGGCGAGCTAGCATTTGTTTCCCAGTCCTAAATGGAGTTGAATCACATGCAGTTTCTGGTCCTACGAGCAAAAATTGTTTTCTGGTAAGGAAAGTCACTATTGGGCTCCCATTGCCATACACAGTGCAAATAACACTCCCGTCTGTTCCTAGCAAGTAGAGTGTATTGGACTGAAGAGGAGCTACTGTTCTTTTCATTTTCCTAAGCAGAGTTGAACTAGATATGGTCCATGTGTGTAGGAAGCACAATTCTTATGTTCTGAGCAAGCTCACAGATTGGACCCCATAGGAAATACAGTGGAGTAGAAGAGTGCTCTTTTCTGGAAAGCAGAGTGTGTTTTTTGTAAGGCGAGCTAGGGTTTGTTTTCCAGTCCTAAATGGAGTTAAATCAATGCAGTTTCTGGTCCTACGAGCAAGAGTTGTTTTATGGTAAGAATAGTCACTATTGCGCTGCCATTGCCATACACAGGTCAAATAGCACTGTTGTCTGTTCCCAGCAAGTACAGTGTATTGGACTGAAGAGCATCTACTGTTCTTGTCGCGTTCCCAAGAAGAATTGAACTAGATATGGCCGTGTGTGTAGGAAGCACAGTTGTTTTGTTCTGAGCAAGCTCACTGTTTGGACCCCATAGAAAACATAGTAGAGTAATAGAGTGCTCTTTTCTCTAAAGCAGAGTGTGTTTCTTGTAAGGCGAGCTAGCATTTGTTTCCCAGTCCTAAATGGAGTTGAATCACATGCAGTTTCTGGTCCCACGAGCAAGAGTTGTTCTCTGGTAAGGAAAGTCACTATTGCGCTCCCATTGCCATACAAAGTGCAAATAGCACTCCCGTCTGTTCCCAGCAAGTACAGTATATCGGACTGAAGAGGAGCTACTGTTCTTGTCAGTTTCCTAAGCAGAGTTGAAGGAGATATGGCCCGTGTGTGTGGGAAGCACAGTTCTCTTGTTCTGAGCAAGCTCACTGTTCTGGCCCTATAGGAAACACAGTAGAGTAGAAGAGTGCTTTTTTCTCTAAAGCATAGTGTGTTTCTTGTAAGGCGAGCTCGTGTTTTTTTCCCAGTCCTAAATGGAGTTGAGTCACATGCAGTTTTTGGTTTTACGAGCAAGAGTTGTTTTCTGATAAGAAGAGACACTATTGCGCTCCAAATGCCATACACAGTGCAAATAGCACTCGCGTCTGTTCCCAGCAAGTACAGTGTATTGGACTGTAGAGGAACTACTGTTCTTCTCAGTTTCCTAAGCAGAGTTGAACTAGATATGGTCCGTGTGTGTAGGAAGCACAATTCTTTTGTTCTGAGCAAGCTCACTGTTTGGACCCCATAGGAAATACAGTAGAGTAGAAGAGTGGTCTTTTCTCGAAAGGAGAGTGTGTTTCTTGTAAGGCGAGCTAGCGTTTGTTTTCCAGTCCTAAATGGAGTTGAATCACATGCAGTTTCTGGTCCTACGAACAAAAGTTGTTTTCTTGTAAGGAAAGTCACTATTGCGCTCCCATTGCCATACACAGTGCAAATAGCTCTCACGTCTCTTCCCAGCACGTACAGTGTATCGGACTGAAGAGGAGCTAATGTTCTTGTCAGGTTCCTAAGCAGACTTGAACTATATATGGCTGTGTGTGTAGGAAGCACAGTTTTTTTGTTCTGAGCAAGCTCACTGTTCGGACCCCATAGGAAACACAGTAGAGTAGAAGAGTGCTCTTTTGTCAAAAGCAGAGTGTGTTTCTTGTAAGTCGAGCTAGCATTTTTTTCCCAGTTCTAAATGGAGTTGAATAACATGCAATTTCTGGTCCCACAATTACGAGTTGTTTTCTGGTAAGGAAAGTCACTATTGTGCTCCCATTGCCATACACAGTGCAAATAGCACTCCAGTCTGTTCCCTGCAAGTACCTGTATTGGACTGAAGAGGAGCTACTATTCTTTTCAGTTTCCTAAGCAGAGTTGAACTAGATATGGTCCGTGTGTGTAGGAAGCACAATTCTTATGTTCTGAGCAAGCTCACTGTTCGGACCCCATAGGAAACACAGTAGAGTAGAAGAGTGCTCTTTTCTCAAAAGCAGAGTGTGTTTCTTGTAAGGCAAGCTAGCGTTTGTTTCCCAGTCCTAAATGGAGTTGAATCACATGCAGTTTCTGGTCCCACGAGCAAGACTTGTTTTCTGGTAAGGAAAGTCACTATTGCGCTCCCATTGCCATACACAGTGCAAATAGCACTCGCGTCTTTTCCCAGCTAGTACAGTGTATCGGACTGAAGAGGAGCTACTGTTCATGTCATTTTCCTAATAAGAGTTGAAATAGATATGGCCCGTGTGTGGAGGAAGCACAGTTCTTTTGTTCTGAGCAAGCTCACTGTTTGGACCCCATAGGAAATACAGTAGAGTAGAAGAGTACTCTTTTCTCGAAAGCAGACTGTGTTTCTTGTAAGGCGAGCTAGCATTTGTTTTCCAGTCCTAAATGGAGTTGAATCACATGCAGTTTCTGGTCCTACGAGCAAGAGTTGTTTTATGGTAAGAATAGTCACTATTGCGCTGCCAATGCCATACACAGGACAAATAGCCCTGGCGTCTGTTCCCATCAAGTACAGTGTATTGGACTGAAGAGGATCTACTGTTCTTGTCAGGTTCCTAAGCAGAATTGAACTGGATAAGACCGTGTGCATAGGAAGCACAGTTCTTTTGTTCTGAGCAAGCTCAATGTTCGGACCCCTTAGGAAACACAGTAGAGTAGAAGAGTGCTCTTTTCTCAAAAGCAGAGTATGTTTCTTGTAAGGTGAGATAGCATTTGTTTCCCAATCCTACATGGAGTGGAATCCCATGCAGTTTCTGGTCCTAGGAGCAAGAGTTGTTTTCTGGTAAGGAAAGTCACTATTGTGCTCTCATTGCCATACACAGTGCAAATAGCACTCGCTTCTGTTCCCAGCAATTGCAGTGTATTGAACTGAAGAGCAGCTACGGTTCTTGTCAGTTTTTTAAGCAGAGTTGAACTAGATATGGCCCGTGTGTGTAGGAAGCACAGTTCTTATGTTCTGAGCAAGCTCACTGTTCTGGCCCTATAGGAAACACAGTAGAGTAGAAGCGTGCTCTTTTCTCTAAAGCAAAGTGTGTTTCTTGTAAGGCGAGCTAGCATTTGTTTCCTAGTCCTAAATGGAGTTGAATCACATGCAATTTCTGGTCCTACGAACAAGAGTTGTTTTCTGGTAAGGAAAGTCACTATTGTGCTCCCATTGCCATACACAGTGCAAATAGCACTCGCGTCTTTTCCCAGCAAGTACAGTGTAATGGACTGAATAGGAGCTACTGTTCTTGTCAGTTTCCTAAGCAGAGTTGAACTAGATATGGCCCGTGTGTGTAGGAATCACAGTTCTTATGTTCTGAGCAAGCTCACTGTTCTGGCTCTATAGGAAACACAGTAGAGTAGAAGAGTGCTCTTTTCTCAAAAGCAGAGTATGTTTCTTGTAAGGCGAGCTAGAGTTTGTTTCCCAGTCCTAAATGAAGTTGAGTCACATGCAGTTTTTTGTCCTACTAGCAAGAGTTGTTTTCTGGTAAGACGAGTCACTATTGCGCTGCCATTGCCATACAAAGTGCAAATAGCACTGGTGTCTGTTCCCAGCAAGTACATTGTATTGGACTGAAGAGGATCTACTGTTCTTGTCAGGTTCCTAAGCAGACTTGAACTAGATACGGCCGTGTGTGCAGGAAGCACAGTTCTTTTGTTCTGAGCAAGCTCACTGTTCAGACCCCATAGGAAACACAGTAGAGTAAATGAGTGCTCTTTTCTCAAAAGCAGACTGTGCTTCATGTAAGGCGAGCTAGCATTTGTTTCCCAGTCCTAAATGGAGTTGAATCACATGCAGTTTCTGGTCCTACGAGCAAAAATTGTTTTCTGGTAAGGAAAGTCACTATTGGGCTCCCATTGCCATACACAGTGCAAATAACACTCCCGTCTGTTCCTAGCAAGTAGAGTGTATTGGACTGAAGAGGAGCTACTGTTCTTCTCAGTTTCCTAAGCAGAGTTGAACTAGATATGGTCCATGTGTGTAGGAAGCACAATTCTTATGTTCTGAGCAAGCTCACAGATTGGACCCCATAGGAAATACAGTGGAGTAGAAGAGTGCTCTTTTCTCGAAAGCAGAGTGTGTTTTTTGTAAGGCGAGCTAGGGTTTGTTTTCCAGTCCTAAATGGAGTTAAATCAATGCAGTTTCTGGTCCTACGAGCAAGAGTTGTTTTATGGTAAGAATAGTCACTATTGCGCTGCCATTGCCATACACAGGTCAAATAGCACTGTTGTCTGTTCCCAGCAAGTACAGTGTATTGGACTGAAGAGCATCTACTGTTCTTGTCGCGTTCCCAAGAAGAATTGAACTAGATATGGCCGTGTGTGTAGGAAGCACAGTTGTTTTGTTCTGAGCAAGCTCACTGTTTGGACCCCATAGAAAACATAGTAGAGTAATAGAGTGCTCTTTTCTCTAAAGCAGAGTGTGTTTCTTGTAAGGCGAGCTAGCATTTGTTTCCCAGTCCTAAATGGAGTTGAATCACATGCAGTTTCTGGTCCCACGAGCAAGAGTTGTTCTCTGGTAAGGAAAGTCACTATTGCGCTCCCATTGCCATACAAAGTGCAAATAGCACTCCCGTCTGTTCCCAGCAAGTACAGTATATCGGACTGAAGAGGAGCTACTGTTCTTGTCAGTTTCCTAAGCAGAGTTGAAGGAGATATGGCCCGTGTGTGTGGGAAGCACAGTTCTCTTGTTCTGAGCAAGCTCACTGTTCTGGCCCTATAGGAAACACAGTAGAGTAGAAGAGTGCTTTTTTCTCTAAAGCATAGTGTGTTTCTTGTAAGGCGAGCTTGTGTTTTTTTCCCAGTCCTAAATGGAGTTGAGTCACATGCAGTTTTTGGTTTTACGAGCAAGAGTTGTTTTCTGATAAGAAGAGACACTATTGCGCTCCAAATGCCATACACAGTGCAAATAGCACTCGCGTCTGTTCCCAGCAAGTACAGTGTATTGGACTGTAGAGGAACTACTGTTCTTCTCAGTTTCCTAAGCAGAGTTGAACTAGATATGGTCCGTGTGTGTAGGAAGCACAATTCTTTTGTTCTGAGCAAGCTCACTGTTTGGACCCCATAGGAAATACAGTAGAGTAGAAGAGTGGTCTTTTCTCGAAAGGAGAGTGTGTTTCTTGTAAGGCGAGCTAGCGTTTGTTTTCCAGTCCTAAATGGAGTTGAATCACATGCAGTTTCTGGTCCTACGAACAAAAGTTGTTTTCTTGTAAGGAAAGTCACTATTGCGCTCCCATTGCCATACACAGTGCAAATAGCTCTCACGTCTCTTCCCAGCACGTACAGTGTATCGGACTGAAGAGGAGCTAATGTTCTTGTCAGGTTCCTAAGCAGACTTGAACTATATATGGCTGTGTGTGTAGGAAGCACAGTTTTTTTGTTCTGAGCAAGCTCACTGTTCGGACCCCATAGGAAACACAGTAGAGTAGAAGAGTGCTCTTTTGTCAAAAGCAGAGTGTGTTTCTTGTAAGTTGAGCTAGCATTTTTTTCCCAGTTCTAAATGGAGTTGAATAACATGCAATTTCTGGTCCCACAATTACGAGTTGTTTTCTGGTAAGGAAAGTCACTATTGTGCTCCCATTGCCATACACAGTGCAAATAGCACTCCAGTCTGTTCCCTGCAAGTACCGTGTATTGGACTGAAGAGGAGCTACTGTTCTTTTCAGTTTCCTAAGCAGAGTTGAACTAGATATGGTCCGTGTGTGTAGGAAGCACAATTCTTATGTTCTGAGCAAGCTCACTGTTCGGACCCCATAGGAAACACAGTAGAGTAGAAGAGTGCTCTTTTCTCAAAAGCAGAGTGTGTTTCTTGTAAGGCAAGCTAGCGTTTGTTTCCCAGTCCTAAATGGAGTTGAATCACATGCAGTTTCTGGTCCCACGAGCAAGACTTGTTTTCTGGTAAGGAAAGTCACTATTGCGCTCCCATTGCCATACACAGTGCAAATAGCACTCGCGTCTTTTCCCAGCTAGTACAGTGTATCGGACTGAAGAGGAGCTACTGTTCATGTCATTTTCCTAATAAGAGTTGAAATAGATATGGCCCGTGTGTGGAGGAAGCACAGTTCTTTTGTTCTGAGCAAGCTCACTGTTTGGACCCCATAGGAAATACAGTAGAGTAGAAGAGTACTCTTTTCTCGAAAGCAGACTGTGTTTCTTGTAAGGCGAGCTAGCATTTGTTTTCCAGTCCTAAATGGAGTTGAATCACATGCAGTTTCTGGTCCTACGAGCAAGAGTTGTTTTATGGTAAGAATAGTCACTATTGCGCTGCCAATGCCATACACAGGACAAATAGCCCTGGCGTCTGTTCCCATCAAGTACAGTGTATTGGACTGAAGAGGATCTACTGTTCTTGTCAGGTTCCTAAGCAGAATTGAACTGGATAAGACCGTGTGCAAAGGAAGCACAGTTCTTTTGTTCTGAGCAAGCTCAATGTTCGGACCCCTTAGGAAACACAGTAGAGTAGAAGAGTGCTCTTTTCTCAAAAGCAGAGTGTGTTTCTTGTAAGGCAAGCTAGCGTTTGTTTCCCAGTCCTAAATGGAGTTGAATCACATGCAGTTTCTGGTCCTACGAGCAAGAGTTGTTTTCTGGTAAGGAAAGTCACTATTGCGCTCCCATTTCCATACACAGTTCAAATAGCTATCACGTCTGTTCCCAGCAAGTACAGTGTATTGAACTGAAGAGGAGCTACTGTTCTTGTCAGTTTCCTAAGCAGAGTTCAACTAGATAGGGTCCGTGTGTGTAGGAAGCACAGTTCTTTTGTTTCTGTTCAAGCTCACTGTTTGGACCCCTTAAGGAAACACAGTAGAGTAGAAGAGTGCTCTTTTCTCAAAAGCAGAGTGTGTTTCTTGTAAGGCGAGCTAGCGTTTGTTTCCTAGTCCTAAATGGAGTTGAATCACATGCAGTTTCTGGTCCTACGAGCAAGAGATGTTTTCTGGTAAGGACAGTCACTATTGCGCTCCCATTGACATACACAGTGCAAATAGGACTCGCGTCTTTTCCCAGCAAGTACAGTGTATTGGACTGAATAGGAGCTACTTTTCTTCTCAGTTTCCTAAACAGACTTGAACTACATATGGTCCGTGTGTGTAGGAGGCACAGTTCTTTTGTTGTGAGCAAGCTCACTGTTTGGACCCCATAGGAAACACAGTAGAGTAGAAGAGTGCTCTTTTTTCAAAAGCAGTGTGTGTTTCTTGTAAGGCAAGCTAGTGTTTGTTTCCCAGTCCTAAATGGAGTTGAATCACATGCAGTTTCTGGTCCTATGAGCAAGAGTTGTTTTCTGGTAAGAAGAGTCACTGTTGCTCTGCCATTGCCGTACACACGACAAATAGCACTGGCGTCTGTTCCCAGCTAGTACAGTGTATTGGACTGAAGAGGATCTACTGTTCTTGTCAGGTTCCTAAGCAGACTTGAACTATATATGGCCGTGTGTGTAGGAAGCACAGTTTTTTTGTTCTGAGCAAGCTCACTGTTTGGACCCCATAGAAAACATAGTAGAGTAATAGAGTGCTCTTTTCTCTAAAGCAGAGTGTGTTTCTTGTAAGGCGAGCTAGCATTTGTTTCCCAGTCCTAAATGGAGTTGAATCACATGCAGTTTCTGGTCCCACGAGCAAGAGTTGTTCTCTGGTAAGGAAAGTCACTATTGCGCTCCCATTGCCATACAAAGTGCAAATAGCACTCCCGTCTGTTCCCAGCAAGTACAGTATATCGGACTGAAGAGGAGCTACTGTTCTTGTCAGTTTCCTAAGCAGAGTTGAAGGAGATATGGCCCGTGTGTGTGGGAAGCACAGTTCTCTTGTTCTGAGCAAGCTCACTGTTCTGGCCCTATAGGAAACACAGTAGAGCAGAAGAGTGCTTTTTTCTCTAAAGCATAGTGTGTTTCTTGTAAGGCGAGCTCGTGTTTTTTCCCAGTCCTAAATGGAGTTGAGTCACATGCAGTTTTTGGTTTTATGAGCAAGAGTTGTTTTCTGATAAGAAGAGACACTATTGCGCTCCAAATGCCATACACAGTGCAAATAGCACTCGCGTCTGTTCCCAGCAAGTACAGTGTATTGGACTGTAGAGGAACTACTGTTCTTCTCAGTTTCCTAAGCAGAGTTGAACTAGATATGGTCCGTGTGTGTAGGAAGCACAATTCTTTTGTTCTGAGCAAGCTCACTGTTTGGACCCCATAGGAAATACAGTAGAGTAGAAGAGTGGTCTTTTCTCGAAAGGAGAGTGTGTTTCTTGTAAGGCGAGCTAGCGTTTGTTTTCCAGTCCTAAATGGAGTTGAATCACATGCAGTTTCTGGTCCTACGAACAAAAGTTGTTTTCTTGTAAGGAAAGTCACTATTGCGCTCCCATTGCCATACACAGTGCAAATAGCTCTCACGTCTCTTCCCAGCACGTACAGTGTATCGGACTGAAGAGGAGCTAATGTTCTTGTCAGGTTCCTAAGCAGACTTGAACTATATATGGCTGTGTGTGTAGGAAGCACAGTTTTTTTGTTCTGAGCAAGCTCACTGTTCGGACCCCATAGGAAACACAGTAGAGTAGAAGAGTGCTCTTTTGTCAAAAGCAGAGTGTGTTTCTTGTAAGTCGAGCTAGCATTTTTTTCCCAGTTCTAAATGGAGTTGAATAACATGCAATTTCTGGTCCCACAATTACGAGTTGTTTTCTGGTAAGGAAAGTCACTATTGTGCTCCCATTGCCATACACAGTGCAAATAGCACTCCAGTCTGTTCCCTGCAAGTACCGTGTATTGGACTGAAGAGGAGCTACTGTTCTTTTCAGTTTCCTAAGCAGAGTTGAACTAGATATGGTCCGTGTGTGTAGGAAGCACAATTCTTATGTTCTGAGCAAGCTCACTGTTCGGACCCCATAGGAAACACAGTAGAGTAGAAGAGTGCTCTTTTCTCAAAAGCAGAGTGTGTTTCTTGTAAGGCAAGCTAGCGTTTGTTTCCCAGTCCTAAATGGAGTTGAATCACATGCAGTTTCTGGTCCCACGAGCAAGACTTGTTTTCTGGTAAGGAAAGTCACTATTGCGCTCCCATTGCCATACACAGTGCAAATAGCACTCGCGTCTTTTCCCAGCTAGTACAGTGTATCGGACTGAAGAGGAGCTACTGTTCATGTCATTTTCCTAATAAGAGTTGAAATAGATATGGCCCGTGTGTGGAGGAAGCACAGTTCTTTTGTTCTGAGCAAGCTCACTGTTTGGACCCCATAGGAAATACAGTAGAGTAGAAGAGTACTCTTTTCTCGAAAGCAGACTGTGTTTCTTGTAAGGCGAGCTAGCATTTGTTTTCCAGTCCTAAATGGAGTTGAATCACATGCAGTTTCTGGTCCTACGAGCAAGAGTTGTTTTATGGTAAGAATAGTCACTATTGCGCTGCCAATGCCATACACAGGACAAATAGCCCTGGCGTCTGTTCCCATCAAGTACAGTGTATTGGACTGAAGAGGATCTACTGTTCTTGTCAGGTTCCTAAGCAGAATTGAACTGGATAAGACCGTGTGCATAGGAAGCACAGTTCTTTTGTTCTGAGCAAGCTCACTGTTCGGACCCCTTAGGAAACACAGTAGAGTAGAAGAGTGCTCTTTTCTCAAAAGCAGAGTGTGTTTCTTGTAAGGCAAGCTAGCGTTTGTTTCCCAGTCCTAAATGGAGTTGAATCACGTGCAGTTTCTGGTCCTACGAACAAGAGTTGTTTTCTGGTAAGGAAAGTCACTATTGCGCTCCCATTTCCATACACAGTGCAGGTAGCTATCACGTCTGTTCCCAGCAAGTACCGTGTATTGAACTGAAGAGGAGCTACTGTTCTTGTCAGTTTCCTAAGCAGAGTTCAACTAGATAGGGTCCGTGTGTGTAGGAAGCACAGTTCTTTTGTTTCTGTTCAAGCTCACTGTTTGGACCCCTTAAGGAAACACAGTAGAGTAGAAGAGTGCTCTTTTCTCAAAAGCAGAGTGTGTTTCTTGTAAGGCGAGCTAGCGTTTGTTTCCTAGTCCTAAATGGAATTGAATCACATGCAGTTTCTGGTCCTACGAGCAAGAGATGTTTTCTGGTAAGGACAGTCACTATTGCGCTCCCATTGACATACACAGTGCAAATAGGACTCGCGTCTTTTCCCAGCAAGTACAGTGTATTGGACTGAATAGGAGCTACTTTTCTTCTCAGTTTCCTAAGCAGACTTGAACTACATATGGTCCGTGTGTGTAGGAGGCACAGTTCTTTTGTTGTGAGCAAGCTCACTGTTTGGACCCCATAGGAAACACAGTAGAGTAGAAGAGTGCTCTTTTTTCAAAAGCAGTGTGTGTTTCTTGTAAGGCAAGCTAGTGTTTGTTTCCCAGTCCTAAATGGAGTTGAATCACATGCAGTTTCTGGTCCTATGAGCAAGAGTTGTTTTCTGGAAAGAAGAGTCACTATTGCTCTGCCATTGCCGTACACACGACAAATAGCACTGGCGTCTGTTCCCAGCTAGTACAGTGTATTGGACTGAAGAGGATCTACTGTTCTTGTCAGGTTCCTAAGCAGACTTGAACTATATATGGCCGTGTGTGTAGGAAGCACAGTTTTTTTGTTCTGAGCAAGCTCACTGTTCGGACCCCATAGAAAACATAGTAGAGTACTAGAGTGCTCTTTTCTCTAAAGCAGAGTGTGTTTCTTGTAAGGCGAGCTAGCATTTGTTTCCCAGTCCTAAATGGAGTTGAATCACATGCAGTTTCTGGTCCCACGAGCAAGAGTTGTTCTCTGGTAAGGAAAGTCACTATTGTGCTCCCATTGCCATACAAAGTGCAAATAGCACTCCCGTCTCTTCCCAGCAAGTACAGTGTATCAGACTGAGGAGGAGCTACTGTTCTTGTCAGTTTCCTAAGCAGAGTTGAACGAGATATGACCCGGGTGTGTGGGAAGCACAGTTCTCTTGTTCTGAGCAAGCTCACTGTTCTGGCCCTATAGGAAACACAGTAGAGTAGAAGAGTGCTCTTTTCTCTAAAGCGTAGTGTGTTTCTTGTAAGGCGAGCTCGTGTTTTTTTCCCAGTCCTAAATGGAGTTGAGTCACATGCAGTTTTTGGTTTTACGAGCAAGAGTTGTTTTCTGATAAGAAGAGACACTATTTTGCTCCAAATGCCATACACAGTGCAAATAGCACTCGCGTCTCTTCCCAGCAAGTACAGTGTATTGAACTGTAGAGGAGCTACTGTTCTTCTCAGTTTCCTAAGCAGAGTTGAACTAGATATGGTCCGTGTGTGTAGGAAGCACAATTCTTTTGTTCTTAGCAAGCTCACTTTTTGGACCCCATAGGAAATACAGTAGAGTAGAAGAGTGCTGTTTTCTCGAAAGGAGAGTGTGTTTCTTGTAAGGCGAGCTAGCGTTTGTTTTCCAGTTAAATGGAGTTGAATCACATGCAGTTTCTGGTCCTACGAGCAAAAATTGTTTTCTGGTAAGGAAAGTCACTATTGCGCTCCCATTGCCATACACAGTGCAAATAGCTCTGGCGTCTGTTCCCAGCACGTACAGTGTATCGGACTGAAGAGGAGCTAATGTTCTTGTCAGGTTCCTAAGCAGAGTTCAACTAGATAGGGTCCGTGTGTGTAGGAAGCACAGTTCTTTTGTTGTGAGCAAGCTCACTGTTTGGACCCCTTAGGAAACACAGTAGAGTAGAAGAGTGCTCTTTTCTCAAAAGCAGTGTGTGATTCTTTTAAGGCAAGCTAGTGTTTGTTTCCCAGTCCTAAATGGAGTTGAATCCCATGCAGTTTCTGATCCTATGAGTAAGAGTTGTTTTCTGGTAAGAAGAGTCACTATTGCGCTGCCATTGCCGTACACACAACAAATAGCACTGGCATCTGTTCCCAGCAAGTACAGTGTATTGGACTGAAGAGGATCTACTGTTCTTGTCAGGTTCCTAAGCAGACTTGAACTATATATGGCCGTGTGTGTAGGAAGCACAGGTTTTTTGTTCTGAGCAAGCTCACTGTTCGGACCCCCTAGGAAACACAGTAGAGTAGATGAGTGCTCTTTTCTCAAAAGCAGATGTGTTTCTTGTAAGTCGAGCTAGCATTTGTTTCCCAGTTCTAAATGGAGTTGAATCACATGCAGTTTCTGGTCCTACGATCAAGAGTTGTTTTCTGGTAAGGAAAGTCACTATTGGGCTCCCATTGCCATACACAGTGCAAATAACACTCCCGTCTGTTCCTAGCAAGTAGAGTGTATTGGACTGAAGAGGAGCTACTGTTCTTCTCAGTTTCCTAAGCAGAGTTGAACTAGATATGGTCCGTGTGTGTAGGAAGCACGATTCTTATGTTCTGAGCAAGCTCACAGATTGGACCCCATAGGAAATACAGTGGAGTAGAAGAGTGCTCTGTTCTCGAAAGCAGAGTGTGTTTTTTGTAAGGCGAGCTAGGGTTTGTTTTCCAGTCCTAAATGGAGTTAAATCAATGCAGTTTCTGGTCCTACGAGCAAGAGTTGTTTTATTGTAAGAATAGTCACTATTGCGCTGCCATTGCCATACACAGGTCAAATAGCACTGTTGTCTGTTCCCAGCAAGTACAGTGTATTGGACTGAAGAGCATCTACTGTTCTTGTCGCGTTCCCAAGAAGAATTGAACTAGATATGGACGTGTGTGTAGGAAGCACAGTTGTTTTGTTCTGAGCAAGCTCACTGTTTGGACCCCATAGAAAACATAGTAGAGTAATAGAGTGCTCTTTTCTCTAAAGCAGAGTGTGTTTCTTGTAAGGCGAGCTAACATTTGTTTCCCAGTCCTAAATGGAGTTGAATCACATGCAGTTTCTGGTCCCACGAGCAAGAGTTGTTCTCTGGTAAGGAAAGTCACTATTGCGCTCCCATTGCCATACAAAGTGCAAATAGCACTCCCGTCTGTTCCCAGCAAGTACAGTGTATCGGACTGAAGAGGAGCTACTGTTCTTGTCAGTTTCCTAGAGCAGAGTTGAAGGAGATATGGCCCGTGTGTGTGGGAAGCACAGTTCTCTTGTTCTGAGCAAGCTCACTGTTCTGGCCCTATAGGAAACACAGTAGAGTAGAAGAGTGCTTTTTTCTCTAAAGCATAGTGTGTTTCTTGTAAGGCGAGCTCGTGTTTTTTTCCCAGTCCTAAATGGAGTTGAGTCACATGCAGTTTTTGGTTTTACGAGCAAGAGTTGTTTTCTGATAAGAAGAGACACTATTGCGCTCCAAATGCCATACACAGTGCAAATAGCACTCGCGTCTCTTCCCAGCAAGTACAGTGTATTGGACTGTAGAGGAACTACTGTTCTTCTCAGTTTCCTAAGCAGAGTTGAACTAGATATGGTCCGTGTGAGTAGGAAGCACAATTCTTTTGTTCTGAGCAAGCTCACTGTTTGGACCCCATAGGAAATACAGTAGAGTAGAAGAGTGGTCTTTTCTCGAAAGGAGAGTGTGTTTCTTGTAAGGCAAGCTAGCGTTTGTTTTCCAGTCCTAAATGGAGTTGAATCACATGCAGTTTCTGGTCCTACGAACAAAAGTTGTTTTCTTGTAAGGAAAGTCACTATTGCGCTCCCATTGCCATACACAGTGCAAATAGCTCTCACGTCTCTTCCCAGCACGTACAGTGTATCGGACTGAAGAGGAGCTAATGTTCTTGTCAGGTTCCTAAGCAGACTTGAACTATATATGGCTGTGTGTGTAGGAAGCACAGTTTTTTTGTTCTGAGCAAGCTCACTGTTCTGACCCCATAGGAAACACAGTAGAGTAGAAGAGTGCTCTTTTGTCAAAAGCAAAGTGTGTTTCTTGTAAGTCGAGCTAGCATTTTTTTCCCAGTTCTAAATGGAGTTGAATAACATGCAATTTCTGGTCCCACAATTACGAGTTGTTTTCTGGTAAGGAAAGTCACTATTGTGCTCCCATTGCCATACACAGTGCAAATAGCACTCCAGTCTGTTCCCAGCAAGTACCGTGTATTGGACTGAAGAGGAGCTACTGTTCTTTTCAGTTTCCTAAGCAGAGTTGAACTAGATATGGTCCGTGTGTGTAGGAAGCACAATTCTTATGTTCTGAGCAAGCTCACTGTTCGGACCCCATAGGAAACACAGTAGAGTAGAAGAGTGCTCTTTTCTCAAAAGCAGAGTGTGTTTCTTGTAAGGCAAGCTAGCGTTTGTTTCCCAGTCCTAAATGGAGTTGAATCACATGCAGTTTCTGGTCCCACGAGCAAGATTTGTTTTCTGGTAAGGAAAGTCACTATTGCGCTCCCATTGCCATACACAGTGCAAATAGCACTCGTGTCTGTTCCCAGCAAGTACAGTGTATCGGACTGAAGAGGAGCTACTGTTCTTCTCAGTTTCCTAAGCAGAGTTGAACTAGATATGGCCCGTGTGTGTAGGAAGCACAGTTCTTTTGTTCTGAGCAAGCTCACTGTTCTGGCCCTATAGGAAACACACTAGAGTAGAAGAGTGCTCTTTTCTCAAAAGCAGAGTGTGTTTCTTGTAAGTCGATCTAAAATTTGTTTCCCAGTCCTAAATGGAGTTGAGTCACATGCAGTTTTTTGTCCTACGAGCAAGAGTTGTTTTCTGGTAAGATGAGTCACTATTGTGCTCCAATTGCCATACACAGTGCAAATAGCACTGGCGTCTGTTCCCAGCAAGTACAGTGTATTGGACTGAAGAGCAGCTACTGTTCTTGTCAGTTTCCTAAGCAGAGTTGAACTAGATATGGCCCGTGTGTGTAGGAAACACAGTTCTTCTGTTCTGAGCAAGCTCACTGTTCGGGCCCCATATAAAAAAGTACAGTAGAAGAGTGCTGTTTTCTAAAAAGCAGAGTGTGTTTCTTGTAAGGCGAGCTAGCGTTTGTTTCCCAGGCCTAAATGGAGTTGAATCACATGCAGTTTCTGGTCCTATGAGCAAGAGTTGTTTTCTGGTAAGAAGAGTCACTATTGCGCTTCCATTGTCATACACAGGGCAAATAGCACTGGCTTCTGTGTCCAACATGTACAGTGTATTGTATTGAAGAGGATCTACTGTTCTTTTCAGTTTCCTAAGCAGAATTGAACTAGATATGGCTGTGTGTGTAGGAAGCACAGTTCTTTTGTCCAGCGCAAGCTCACTGTTCAGACCCCAAAGGAAACACAGTAGAGTAGAAGAGTGCTCTTTTCTCAAAAGCAGAGTGTGTTTCTTGTAAGGCGAGCTAGCGTTTGTTTCCCAGTCCTAAATGGAGTTGAATCACATGCAGTTTCTGGTCCTCCGAGCAAGAGTTGTTTACTGATAAGAAGAGTCACTATTGTGCTCCCATTGTCATACTCAGGGCAAATAGCACTCGCGTCTGTTCCCAGCAAGTACAGTGTATTGGACTGAAGCAGAGCTACTGTTCTTGTCAGTTTCCTAAGCAGAGTTGAAGTAGATATGGCCCTTGTGTGTAGGAAGCACAGTTCTTTTGTTCTGAGCAAGCTCACTGTTCGGACCCCATTGGAAACACAGTAGAGTAGAAGAGTGCCCTTTTCTCAAAAGCAGAGTGTGTTTCTTGTAAGGCGAGCTAGCGTTTGTTTCCCAGTCCTAAATGGAGTTGAATCACATGAAGTTTTTGGTCCTACGAGCAAGATTTGTTTTCTGGTAAGGAAAGTGACTACTGCACTCCCATTGCCATACACAGTGCAAATAGCACTCGAGTCTGTTCCCAGGAAGTACAGTGTATTGGACTGAAGAGGAGCTACTGTTCTTGTCAGTTTCCTAAGCAGAGTTGAAGTAGATATGGCCTGTGTGTGTAGGAAGCAGAGTTCTTTTTTTCTAAGCAAGCTAAATGTTTTGGCCCTATAGGAAACACAGTAGAGTAGAAGAGTGATCATTTCTCAAAAGCAGAGTGTGTTTCTTGTAAGGCGAGCTAGCGTTTGTTTCCCAGTCCTAAATGCAGTTGAATCCCAAGCAGTTTCTGGTCCTAGGAGCAAGAGTTGTTTTCTGGTAAGAAGAGTCACTACTGGGCTCCCATTGCCATACACAGTGTAAATAGCACTCGCGTCTGTTCCCAGCAAGTACAGGGATTTGGACTGAAGAGGATCTACTGTTCTTGTCAGTTTCCTAAGCAGAGTTGAACTAGATATGGCCCGTGTGTGTAGGAAGCACAGTTCTTCTGTTCTGAGCAAGCTCAATGTTCGGACACCATAGGAAAAACAGTATAGTAGAAGAGTGCTCTTTTCCAAAAGCAGAGTGTGTTTCTTGTAAGGCGAGCTAACGTTTGTTTCCCAGTCATAAATGGAGTTGAATCCCATGCAGTTTCTGGTCCTATGAGCAAGAGTTGTTTTCTGGTAAGAAGAGTCACTATTGTGCTCCCATTGTCATACACAGGGCAAATAGCACTGGCTTCTGTGTCCAACATGTACAGTGTGTTATATTGAAGAGGATCTACTGTTCTTGTCAGTTTCCTAAGCAGAATTGAACTAGATATGGCCATGTGTGTAGGAAGCACAGTTCTTTTGTTCTGAGCAAGGTCACTGTTCTGGCCCTATAGGAAACACAGTAGGGTAGATGAGTGCTCTATTCTCAAAAGCAGAGTGTGTTTCATGTAAGCCGAGCTAGCATTTGTTTCCCAGTCCTAAATAGAGTTGAATCACATGCAGTTTCTGGTCCTACGAGCAAGAGTTGTTTTCTGGTAAGGAAAGTCACTATTGCGCTCCCATTTCCATACACAGTGCAAATAGCACTCGCGTCTGTTCCCAGCAAGTACAGTGTATCGGACTGAAGCGGAGCTACTGTTCTTGTCAGTTTCCTTAGCAGAGTTGAACTAGATACGACCCATGTGTAGGAAGCACAGTTCTTTTGTTCTGAGCAAGCTCACTATTCTGGCCCTATAGGAAATACAGTAGAGTAGAAGAGTGCTCTTTTCTCTAAAGCAGAGTGTGTTTCTTGTAAGGCGAGCTAGCGTTTGTTTCCCAGTCCTAAATGGAGTTGAATCACATGCAGTTTCTGGTCATAAGTTGTTTTCTGGTAAGACGAGTCACTATTGTGCTCCAATTGTCACACACAGTGCAAATAGCACTCGCGTCTGTTCCCAGGAAGTACATTGTATTGAACTGAAGAGGAGCTACTGTTCTTGTCAGTATCATAAGCAGAGTTGAACTGGATATGGTCCATGTGTAGGAAGCACAGCTTTTTTGTTCTGAGCAAGCTCACTGTTTGGACGCCATAGGAAACACAGTAGTGTATAAGAGTGCTCTTTTCTCAAAAGCAGAGTGTGTTTCTTGTAAGGCGAGCTAGCGTTTGTTTCCCAGTCCTAAATGGAGTTGAATCCCATGCAGTTTCTGGTCCTATGAGCAAGAGTTGTTTTCTGGTAAGAAGAGTCACTATTGCCCTGCCATTGCCATACACAGGACAAATAGCACTGGCGTCTGTTCCCAGCAAGTACAGTGTATTGGACTGAAGAGGATCTACTGTTCTTGTCAGGTACTTAAGCAGAATTGAACTAGATATGGCCGTGTGTGTAGGAAGCACAGTTTTTTTGGTCTGTGCAAGCTCACTGTTTGGACCCCTTAGGAAACACAATAGAGTAGAAGAGTGCTCTTTTCTCTAAAGCTGAGTGTGTTTCTTGTAAGGCGAGCTAGCATTTGTTTCCCAGTCCTATATGGAGTTGAATCACATGCAGTTTCTGGTCTTACGAGCAAGAGTTGTTTTCTGGTAAGGAAAGTCACTATTGCGCTCCCATTGCCATATACAGTGCAAATAGCCATTGCGCCCGTTCCCAGCAAGTACAGTGTATCGGACTGAAGAGGAGCTACTGTTCTTGTCAGTTTCCTAAGCAGAGTTGAACTAGATATGGCCCGTGCGTGTAGGAAGCACAGTTCTTTTGTTCTGAGCAAGCTCACTCTTCTGGCCCTATAGGAAACACAGTAGAGTATAAGAGTGCTCTTTTCTCAAAAGCAGAGTGTGTTTCTTATAAGGCCACCTAGCGTTTGTTTCCCAGTCCTAAATGGAGTTGAATCACATGCAGTTTCTGGTCATAAGAGCAAGAGTTGTTTTCGGGTAAGAAGTGTCACTATTGTGCTCCCATTGTCATGCACAGGGCAAATAGCACTGGCGTCTGTTCCTAGCATGCACAGTGTATTGGACTGAAGAGGATCTACTGTCCTTGTCAGGTTCCTAAGCAGAGTTGAACTAGATATGGCCGTTTGTGTAGGAAGCACAGTTCTTTTGTTCTGAGCAAGCTCACTGTTCAGACCCGATAGGAAACACAGTAGAGTAGAAGAGTGCTCTTTTCTCAACAGCACTGTATGTTTCTTGTAAGGCGAGATAGCATTTGTTTACCAATTCTACATGGAGTGGAATCACATGCAGTTTCTGGTCCTAGGAGCAAGAGTTGTTTTCTGGTAAGGAAAGTCACTATTGTGCTCTCATTGCCATACACAGTGCAAATAGCACTCGCTTCTGTTCCCAGCAATTGCAGTGTATTGAACTGAAGAGCAGCTACGGTTCTTGTCAGTTTTTTAAGCAGAGTTGAACTAGATATGGCCCGTGTGTGTAGGAAGCACAGTTCTTATGTTCTGAGCAAGCTCACTGTTCTGGCCCTATAGGAAACACAGTAGAGTAGAAGCGTGCTCTTTTCTCTAAAGCAAAGTGTGTTTCTTGTAAGGCGAGCTAGCATTTGTTTCCTAGTCCTAAAAGGAGTTGAATCACATGCAATTTCTGGTCCTACGAACAAGAGTTGTTTTCTGGTAAGGAGTGTCACTATTGTGTTCCCATTGCCATACACAGTGCAAATAGCACTCGCGTCTTTTCCCAGCAAGTACAGTGTAATGGACTGAATAGGAGCTACTGTTCTTGTCAGTTTCCTAAGCAGAGTTGAACTAGATATGGCCCGTGTGTGTAGGAATCACAGTTCTTATGTTCTGAGCAAGCTCACTGTTCTGGCCCTATAGGAAACACAGTAGAGTAGAAGAGTGCTCTTTTCTCAAAAGCAGAGTATGTTTCTTGTAAGGCGAGCTAGAGTTTGTTTCCCAGTCCTAAATGAAGTTGAGTCACATGCAGTTTTTTGTCCTACTAGCAAGAGTTGTTTTCTGGTAAGACGAGTAACTATTGCGCTGCCATTGCCATACAAAGTGCAAATAGCACTGGCGTCTGTTCCCAGCAAGTACATTCTATTGGACTGAAGAGGATCTACTGTTCTTGTCAGGTTCCTAAGCAGACTTGAACTAGATACGGCCGTGTGTGCAGGAAGCACAGTTCTTTTGTTCTGAGCAAGCTCACTGTTCAGACCCCATAGGAAACACAGTAGAGTAAAAGAGTGCTCTTTTCTCAAAAAAAGACTGTGCTTCATGTAAGGCGAGCTAACATTTGTTTCCCAGTCCTAAATGGAGTTGAATCACATGCAGTTTCTGGTCCTAAGAGCAAGAGATGTTTTCTGGTAAGGAAAGTCACTATTGTGCTCCCATTGCCATACACAGTGCAAAAAGCACTCCCGTCTGTTCCCAACAAGTACAGTGTATTGGACTGAAGAGGATCTACTGTTCTTGTCAGTTTCCTAAGCAGAGTTGAACTAGGTATGATCCGTGTGTGTAGGAAGCACAGTTCTTTTGTTCTGAGCAATCTCACTGTATGGACCACATGGGAAACACAGTAGAGTAGAAGAGTGCTCTTTTCTCAAAAGCAGAGTTTGTTTCTTGTAAGGCGATCTAGCGTTTGTTTCCCAGTCCTAAATGGAGTTGAATCCCATGCAGTTTCTGGTCCTACGAGCAAGAGTTGTTTTCTGGTAAGAAGAGTCACTATTGTTCTCCCATTGTCATACACAGGGCAAATAGCACTGGCGTCTGTTCCCGGCATGTACAGTGTATTGGACTGAAGAGGATCTACTGTTCTTGTCAAGTTCCTTAGCAGAATTGAACGAGATATGGCCATGTGTGTAGGAAGCACAGTTCATTTGTTCTAAGCAAGCTCACTCTTCGGAACCCATGTGAAACACAGTAGAGTAGAAGAGTGCTCTTTTCTCAAAAGCAGAGTGTGTTTCTTGTAAGGCGAGCTATCGTTTGTTTCCCAGTCCTAAATGGAGTTGAATCACATGCAGTTTCTGGTCCTACGAGCAAGAGTTGTTTTTTGGTAAGGAAAGTCACTATTGCGCTCCCATTGCCATACACAGTGCAAATAGCACTCGCGTCTGTTCCCAGCTAGTACAGTGTATCGGACTGAAGAGGAGCTACTGTTCATGTCAGTTTCCTAATAAGAGTTGAAATAGATATGGCCTGTGTGTGGAGGAAGCACAGTTCTTTTGTTCTGAGCAAGCTCACTGTTTGGACCCCATAGGAAATACAGTAGAGTAGAAGAGTACTCTTTTCTCGAAAGCAGACTGTGTTTCTTGTAAGGCGAGCTAGCATTTGTTTTCCAGTCCTAAATGGAGTTGAATCACATGCAGTTTCTGGTCCTACGAGCAAGAGTTGTTTTATGGTAAGAATAGTCACTATTGCGCTGCCAATGCCATACACAGGACAAATAGCCCTGGCGTCTGTTCCCATCAAGTACAGTGTATTGGACTGAAGAGGATCTACTGTTCTTGTCAGGTTCCTAAGCAGAATTGAACTGGATAAGACCGTGTGCATAGGAAACACAGTTCTTTTGTTCTGAGCAAGCTCACTGTTCGGACCCCTTAGGAAACACAGTAGAGTAGAAGAGTGCTCTTTTCTCAAAAGCAGAGTGTGTTTCTTGTAAGGCGAGCTAGCGTTTGTTTCCCAGTCCTAAATGGAGTTGAATCACATGCAGTTTCTGGTCCTACGAGCAAGAGTTGTTTTCTGGTAAGGAAAGTCACTATTGCGCTCCCATTTCCATACACAGTGCAAATAGCTATCACGTCTGTTCCCAGCAAGTACAGTGTATTGAACTGAAGAGGAGCTACTGTTCTTGTCAGTTTCCTAAGCAGAGTTCAACTAGATATGGTCCGTGTGTGTAGGAGGCACAGTTCTTTTGTTGTGAGCAAGCTCACTGTTTGGACCCCATAGGAAACACAGTAGAGTAGAAGAGTGCTCTTTTTTCAAAAGCAGTGTGTGTTTCTTGTAAGGCAAGCTAGTGTTTGTTTCCCAGTCCTAAATGGAGTTGAATCACATGCAGTTTCTGGTCCTATGAGCAAGAGTTGTTTTCTGGTAAGAAGAGTCACTATTGCTCTGCCATTGCCGTACACACGACAAATAGCACTGGCGTCTGTTCCCAGCTAGTACAGTGTATTGGACTGAAGAGGATCTACTGTTCTTGTCAGGTTCCTAAGCAGACTTGAACTATATATGGCCGTGTGTGTAGGAAGCACAGTTTTTTTGTTCTGAGCAAGCTCACAGTTCAGACCCCATAGAAAACATAGTAGAGTACTAGAGTGCTCTTTTCTCTAAAGCAGAGTGTGTTTCTTGTAAGGCGAGCTAGCATTTGTTTCCCAGTCCTAAATGGAGTTGAATCACATGCAGTTTCTGGTCCCACGAGCAAGAGTTGTTCTCTGGTAAGGAAAGTCACTATTGCGCTCCCATTGCCATACAAAGTGCAAATAGCACTCCCGTCTGTTCCCAGAAAGTACAGTGTATCGGACTGAGGAGGAGCTACTGTTCTTGTCAGTTTCCTAAGCAGAGTTGAACGAGATATGGCCCGGGTGTGTGGGAAGCACAGTTCTCTTGTTCTGAGCAAGCTCACTGTTCTGGCCCTATAGGAAACACAGTAGAGTAGAAGAGTGCTCTTTTCTCTAAAGCGTAGTGTGTTTCTTGTAAGGCGAGCTCGTGTTTTTTTCCCAGTCCTAAATGGAGTTGAGTCACATGCAGTTTTTGGTTTTACGAGCAAGAGTTGTTTTCTGATAAGAAGAGACACTATTGCGCTCCAAATGCCATACACAGTGCAAATAGCACTCGCGTCTCTTCCCAGCAAGTACAGTGTATTGAACTGTAGAGGAGCTACTGTTCTTCTCAGTTTCCTAAGCAGAGTTGAACTAGATATGGTCCGTGTGTGTAGGAAGCACAATTCTTTTGTTCTGAGCAAGCTCACTGTTTGGACCCCATAGGAAATACAGTAGAGTAGAAGAGTGCTGTTTTCTCGAAAGGAGAGTGTGTTTCTTGTAAGGCAAGCTAGCGTTTGTTTTCCAGTTAAATGGAGTTGAATCACATGCAGTTTCTGGTCCTACGAGCAAAAATTGTTTTCTGGTAAGGAAAGTAACTATTGCGCTCCCATTGCCATACACAGTGCAAATAGCTCTGGCGTCTGTTCCCAGCACGTACAGTGTATCGGACTGAAGAGGAGCTAATGTTCTTGTCAGTTTCCTAAGCAGAGTTCAACTAGATAGGATCCGTGTGTAGGAAGCACAGTTCTTTTGTTGTGAGCAAGCTCACTGTTTGGAACCCTTAGGAAACACAATAGAGTAGAAGAGTGCTCTTTTCTCAAAAGCAGTGTGTGATTCTTTTAAGGCAAGCTAGTGTTTGTTTCCCAGTCCTAAATGGAGTTGAATCCCATGCAGTTTCTGATCCTATGAGTAAGAGTTGTTTTCTGGTAAGAAGAGTCACTATTGCGCTGCCATTGCCGTACACACAACAAAGAGCACTGGCGTCTGTTCCCAGCAAGTACAGTGTATTGGACTGAAGAGGATCTACTGTTCTTGTCAGGTTCCTAAGCAGACTTGAACTATATATGGCCGTGTGTGTAGGAAGCACAGGTTTTTTGTTCTGAGCAAGCTCACTGTTCGGACCCCCTAGGAAACACAGTAGAGTAGATGAGTGCTCTTTTCTCAAAAGCAGATGTGTTTCTTGTAAGTCGAGCTAGCATTTGTTTCCCAGTTCTAAATGGAGTTGAATCACATGCAGTTTCTGGTCCTACGATCAAGAGTTGTTTTCTGGTAAGGAAAGTCACTATTGGGCTCCCATTGCCATACACAGTGCAAATAACACTCCCGTCTGTTCCCAGCAAGTAGAGTATATTGGACTGAAGAGGAGCTACTGTTCTTCTCAGTTTCCTAAGCAGAGTTGAACTAGATATGGTCCGTGTGTGTAGGAAGCACAATTCTTATGTTCTGAGCAAGCTCACAGATTGGACCCCATAGGAAATACAGTGGAGTAGAAGAGTGCTCTTTTCTCGAAAGCAGAGTGTGTTTTTTGTAAGGCGAGCTAGGGTTTGTTTTCCAGTCCTAAATGGAGTTAAATCAATGCAGTTTCTGGTCCTACGAGCAAGAGTTGTTTTATGGTAAGAATAGTCACTATTGCGCTGCCATTGCCATACACAGGTCAAATAGCACTGTTGTCTGTTCCCAGCAAGTACAGTGTATTGGACTAAAGAGCATCTACTGTTCTTGTCGCGTTCCCAAGAAGAATTGAACTAGATATGGCCGTGTGTGTAGGAAGCACAGTTGTTTTGTTCTGAGCAAGCTCACTGTTTGGACCCCATAGAAAACATAGTAGAGTAATAGAGTGCTCTTTTCTCTAAAGCAGAGTGTGTTTCTTGTAAGGCGAGCTAGCATTTGTTTCCCAGTCCTAAATGGAGTTGAATCACATGCAGTTTCTGGTCCCACGAGCAAGAGTTGTTCTCTGGTAAGGAAAGTCACTATTGTGCTCCCATTGCCATACAAAGTGCAAATAGCACTCCCGTCTGTTCCCAGCAAGTACAGTGTATCGGACTGAAGAGGAGCTACTGTTCTTGTCAGTTTCCTAAGCAGAGTTGAAGGAGATATGGCCCGTGTGTGTGGGAAGCACAGTTCTCTTGTTCTGAGCAAGCTCACTGTTCTGGCCCTATAGGAAACACAGTAGAGTAGAAGAGTGCTTTTTTCTCTAAAGCATAGTGTGTTTCTTGTAAGGCGAGCTCGTGTTTTTTTCCCAGTCCTAAATGGAGTTGAGTCACATGCAGTTTTTGGTTTTACGAGCAAGAGTTGTTTTCTGATAAGAAGAGACACTATTGCGCTCCAAATGCCATACACAGTGCAAATAGCACTCGCGTCTGTTCCCAGCAAGTACAGTGTATTGGACTGTAGAGGAACTACTGTTCTTCTCAGTTTCCTAAGCAGAGTTGAATTAGATATGGTCCGTGTGTGTAGGAAGAACAATTCTTTTGTTCTGAGCAAGCTCACTGTTTGGACCCCATAGGAAATACAGTAGAGTAGAAGAGTGGTCTTTTCTCGAAAGGAGAGTGTGTTTCTTGTAAGGCGAGCTAGCGTTTGTTTTCCAGTCCTAAATGGAGTTGAATAACATGCAGTTTCTGGTCCTACGAACAAAAGTTGTTTTCTTGTAAGGAAAGTCACTATTGCGCTCCCTTTGCCATACACAGTGCAAATAGCTCTCACGTCTGTTCCCAGCACGTACAGTGTATCGGACTGAGGAGGAGCTAATGTTCTTGTCAGGTTCCTAAACAGACTTGAACTATATATGGCTGTGTGTGTAGGAAGCACAGTTTTTTTGTTCTGAGCAAGCTCACTGTTCTGACCCCATAGGAAACACAGTAGAGTAGAAGAGTGCTCTTTTGTCAAAAGCAGAGTGTGTTTCTTGTAAGTCGAGCTAGCATTTTTTTCCCAGTTCTAAATGGAGTTGAATAACATGCAATTTCTGGTCCCACAATTACGTGTTGTTTTCTGGTAAGGAAAGTCACTATTGTGATCCCATTGCCATACACAGTGCAAATAGCACTCCAGTCTGTTCCCAGCAAGTACCGTGTATTGGACTGAAGAGGAGCTACTGTTCTTTTCAGTTTCCTAAGCAGAGTTGAACTAGATATGGTCCGTGTGTGTAGGAAGCACAATTCTTATGTTCTGAGCAAGCTCACTGTTCGGACCCCATAGGAAACACAGTAGAGTAGAAGAGTGCTCTTTTCTCAAAAGCAGAGTGTGTTTCTTGTAAGGCAAGCTAGCGTTTGTTTCCCAGTCCTAAATGGAGTTGAATCACATGCAGTTTCTGGTCCCACGAGCAAGATTTGTTTTCTGGTAAGGAAAGTCACTATTGCGCTCCCATTGCCATACACAGTGCAAATAGCACTCGTGTCTGTTCCCAGCAAGTACAGTGTATCGGACTGAAGAGGAGCTACTGTTCTTCTCAGTTTCCTAAGCAGAGTTGAACTAGATATGGCCCGTGTGTGTAGGAAGCACAGTTCTTTTGTTCTGAGCAAGCTCACTGTTCTGGCCCTATAGGAAACACAGTAGAGTAGAAGAGTGCTCTTTTCTCAAAAGCAGAGTGTGTTTCTTGTAAGTCGATCTAAAGTTTGTTTCCCAGTCCTAAATGGAGTTGAGTCACATGCAGTTTTTTGTCCTACGAGCAAGAGTTGTTTTCTGGTAAGATGAGTCACTATTGTGCTCCAATTGCCATACACAGTGCAAATAGCACTGGCGTCTGTTCCCAGCAAGTACAGTGTATTGGACTGAAGAGCAGCTACTGTTCTTGTCAGTTTCCTAAGCAGAGTTGAACTAGATATGACCCGTGTGTGTAGGAAGCACAGTTCTTTTGTTCTGAGCAAGCCCACTGTTTGGACACCATAGGAAACAGAGTATAGTAGAAGAGTGCTCTTTTCTCAAAAGCAGAGTGTGTTTCTTGTAAGGCAAGCAAGCGTTTGTTTCCCAGTCCTAAATGGAGTTGAATCACATGCAGTTTCTGGTCCTACGAGCAAGAGTTGTTTTCTGGTAAGGAAAGTCACTATTGCGCTCCCATTGCCATACACAGTGCAAATAGCACTCGCATCTGTTCCAAGCAATTACAGTGTATCGGACTGAAGAGGAGCTACTGTTCTTGTCCGTTTCCTATGTAGAGTTGAACTAGATATGGCCCGTGTGTAGCAAGCACAGTTCTTATGTTCTGAGCAAGCTCACTGTTCTGGCCCTATAGGAAACACAGTAGAGTAGAAGAGTGCTCTTTTCTCAAAAGCAGAGTGTGTTTCTTGTAAGGAGAGCTAGCGTTTGTTTCCCAGGCCTAAATGGAGTTGAATCACATGCAGTTTCTGGTCCTACGAGCAAGAGTTGTTTTCTGGTAAGGATAGTCACCATTGCGCTCCCATTGCCGTAGACATTGCAAATAGCACTCGCGTCTGTTCCCAGCAAGTACAGTGTATTGGATTGAATCGGAGCTACTGATCTTGTCCGTTTCCTATGCAGAATTGAACTAGACATTGCCCGTGTGTCTAGGAAGCACAGTTCTTTTGTTCTGAGGAAGCTCACTGTTCTGGCACTATAGGAAACACAGTATAGTAGAAGAGTGCTCTTTTCTCAAAAGCAAAGTGTGTTTCTTGTAAGGCGAGCTAGCATTTGTTTCCTAGTCCTAAACGGAGTTGAGACACATGCAGTATTTGGTCCTACGAGCAAGAGTTGTTTTCTGGTAAGGAAAGTCACTATTGTGCTCCTATTGCCATACAGAGTACAAATAGCACTCGCATCTGATCCCAGCAAGTCCAGTGTATTGGACTGAATAGGAGCTACTGTTCTTGTCAGGTTCCTAAGCAGAGTTGAACTAGATATGATCCGTGTGTAGGAAGCACAGTTTTTTTGTTCTGAGCAAACTCACTGTATGGACCCCATAGGAAACACAGTAGAGTAGAAGAGTGCTCTTTTCTCAAAAGCAGAGTGTGTTCCTTGTAAGGCGAGATAGCGTTTGTTTCCCATTCCTAAATGGAGTTGAATCACTTGCAGTATCTGGTCCTATGAGCAAGGGTTGTTTTCTGGTAAGGAAAGTCACTATTGTGCTCCCATTGCCATACACAATGCAAATAGTACTCCCGTCTGTTCCCAGCAAGTACAGAGTATTGGACTGAAGAGGAGCTACTGTCCTTCTCAGTTTCCTAAGCAGAGTTGAACTAGATATGGCCCGTGTGTGTAGGAAGCACAGTTCTTTTGTTCTGAGCAAGCTCACTGTTCTGACCATATAGGAAACACAGTAGAGTAGAAGAGTGCTCTTTTCTCAAAAGCAGAGTGTGTTTCTTGTAAGGCAAGCTAGAGTTAGTTTCCCAGTCCTAAATGTAGTTGAGTCACTTGCAGTTTTTTGTCCTACGAGCAAGAGTTGTTTTCTGGTAAGACGAGTCACTATTGTGCTCCAATTGCCATACACAGTGCAGATAACATTCTTGTCTATTCCCAGCAAGAAGTGTATTAGACTGAAGAGGAGCTACTGTTCTTGTCAGTTTCCTAAGCAGAGTTGAACTAGATATGGCCCGTGTGTGGAGGAAGCACAGTTCTTTTGTTCTGAACAAGTTCACTGTTCGGACTCCATAGGAAACACAGTAGAGTAGAAGAGTGCTCTTTTCTCAAAAGCAGAGTGTGTTTCATGTAAGGCGAGCTAGCATTTGTTTCCCAGTCCTAAATGGAGTTGAATCCCATGCAGTTTCTGGTCCTACGAGCAAGAGTTGTTTTTGGTAAGAATAATCACTATTGCGCTGCCATTGCCATACACAGGACAAATAGCACTGGCGTCTTTTCCCAGCATGTACAGTGTATTGGACTGAAGAGGATCTACTGTTCTTGTCAGGTTCCTAAGCAGAATTGAACTAGATATGGCCGTGTATGTAGGAAGCACAGTTCTTTTGTTCTGAGCAAGCTTACTGTTCGGACTCCATAGGAAACACAGTAGAGTAGAAGAGTGCTCTTTTCTCTAAAGCAGAGTGTGTTTCTTGTAAGGAGAGCTAGCGTTTGTTTCCCAGGCCTAAATGGAGTTGAATCACATGCAGTTTCTGGTCCTACGAGCAAGAGTTGTTTTCTGGTAAGGATAGTCACCATTGCGCTCCCATTGCCGTAGACATTGCAAATAGCACTCGCGTCTGTTCCCAGCAAGTACAGTGTATTGGATTGAATCGGAGCTACTGATCTTGTCCGTTTCCTATGCAGAATTGAACTAGACATTGCCCGTGTGTCTAGGAAGCACAGTTCTTTTGTTCTGAGGAAGCTCACTGTTCTGGCACTATAGGAAACACAGTATAGTAGAAGAGTGCTCTTTTCTCAAAAGCAAAGTGTGTTTCTTGTAAGGCGAGCTAGCATTTGTTTCCTAGTCCTAAACGGAGTTGAGACACATGCAGTATTTGGTCCTACGAGCAAGAGTTGTTTTCTGGTAAGGAAAGTCACTATTGTGCTCCTATTGCCATACAGAGTACAAATAGCACTCACGTCTGTTCCCAGCAAGTACAGTGTATTGTTCTGTAGAGGAGCTACTGTTCTTTTCAGTTTCCTAAGCAGAGTTGAACTAGATATGGCCCCTGTGTGTGGGAAGCACAGTTCTTTTGTTCTGAGCAAGCTAACTGTTCTGGCCCTATAGGAAACACAGTAGAGTAGAAGAGTGCTCTTTTCTCAAAAGCAGAGTGTGTTTCTTGTAAGGTGAGCTAGCTTTTGTTTCCCAGTCCTAAATGGAGTTGAATCACATGCAGTTTCTGGACCTACGAGCAAGAGTTTTTCTCTGGTAAGAAGAGTCACTATTGCGTTCCCAATGCCACACACAGTGAAAATAGCACTGGCCTCTGTTCCCAGCATGTACAGTGTATTGGACTGAAGAGGATCTACTGTTCTTGTCAGTTTCCTAAGCAGAATTGAACTAGATATGGCCGTGTGTGTAGGAAGCACAGTTCTTTTGTTCTGAGCAAGCTCACTGTTCTGGCACTTTAGGAAACACAGTAGAGTAGAAGAGTGCTCTTTTCTCAAAAGCAGAGTGTGTTTCTTGTAAGGCGAGCTAGCGTTTGTTTCCCAGTCCTAAATGCAGTTGAGTCACATGCAGTTTTTGGTCCTATGAGCAAGAGTTGTTTTCTGGTAAGAAGAGTCACTATTGAGCTCCAATTGCCATACACAGTGCAAATAGCACTCGCGTCTGTTCCCAGCAAGTACAGTGTTGGACTGAAGAGGAGCTAGTGTTCTTGTCAGGTTCCTAATCAGAGTTGAACTACATATGGTCCCTGTGTGTAGGAAGCACAGTTCTTTTGTTTTGAGCAAGCTCACTGTTTGGACCCCATAGGAAACACAGTAGACTAGAAGAGTGCTCCTTTATCTAAAGAAGAGTGTGTTTCTTGTAAGGCGAGCTAGCGTTTGTTTCCCAGTCCTAAATGGAGTTGAATCCCATGCAGTTTCTGGTACTATGAGCAAGAGTTGTTTTCTGGTAAGGAAAGTCACTATTGTGCTCCAATTGCACTACACAGTGCAAATAGCACTCGCGTCTGTTTCCAGCAAGTACAGTGTATTGGACTGAAGAGGATCTACTGTTCTTTTTCAGTTTCCTAAGCAAAGTTTAACTAGATATGGCCCATGTCTGTAGGAAGCACAGTTATTTTGTTCTGAGCAAGCTCACTGTTTGGACTCCATAGGAAACACAGTAGAGTAGAAGAGTGCTCTTTTCTCAAAAGCAGAGTGTGCTTCATGTAAGGCAACCTAGCATTTGTTTCCCAGTCCTAAATGGAGTTGAATCACATGCACATTCTGGTCCTACAAGCAAGAGTTGTTTTCTGGTAAGGAAAGTCCCTATTGCGCTCCCATTGCCATACACAGTGCAAATAGCACTCCCGTCTGTTCCCAGCAAGTACAGTTTATTGGACTGAAGAGGAGCTACTGTTCTTCTCAGTTTCCTAAGCAGAGTTGAACTAGATATGCCCCGTGTGTGTAGGAAGCACAATTCTTTTGTTCTGAGCAAGCTCACTGTTCTGGCCCTATGGGAAACACATTAGAGTAGAAGAGTGTTCTTTTCTCAAAAGCAGAGTGTGTTTCTTGTAAGGCGAGCTAGAGTTTGTTTCCCAGTCCTAAATGTAGTTGAGTCACATGCAGTTTTTTGTCCTATGAGCAAGAGTTGTTTTCTGGTAAGACCAGTCACTATTGTGCTCCAATTGCCCTACACAGTGCAAATAGCACTCGCGTCTGTTCCCAGCAAGTACAGAGTATTGGACTGAAGAGGATCTACTGTTCTTTTCAGTTTCCTAAGCAGAGTTGAACTAGATATGGCCCATGTGTGTAGGTAGCACAGTTCTTTTGTTCTGAGCAAGCTCACTGTTTGGACCCCATATGAAACATAGTAGAGTAGATGAGTGCTCTTTTCTCAAGAGCAGAGTGTGTTTCATATAAGGCGAGCTAGCATTTGTTTCCCAGTCCTAAATGGAGTTGAATCACATGCAGTTTCTGGTCCTATGAGCAAGAGTTGTTTACTGGTAAGGAAAGTCCCTATTGCGCTCCCATTGCCATATACAGTGCAAATACCACTCGCGTCTGTTCACAGCAAGTACACTGTATCAGACTGAAAAGGAGCTACTGTTCTTGTCAGTTTCCTAAGCAGAGTTGAACTAGATATGGCCCGTGTGTAGGAAGCACAGTTCTTTTGTTCTGAGCATGCTCACTGTTCTGGCCCTATAGGAAACACAGTAGAGTAGAAGAGTGCTCTTTTCTCTAAAGCAGAGTGTTTTTCTTGTAAGGCGAGCTAGCGTTTGTTTTCAGGTACGAAATGGAGTTGAAACACATGCAGTTTCTGGTCCTACATGCAAGAGTTGTTTTATGGTAAGAATAGTCACTATTGTGCTGCCTTTGCCATCTACAGGACAAATAGCACTGGCGTCTGTTCCCAGCAAATACAGTGTATTGGAATAAAGGGGATCTACTGTTCTTGTCAGGTTCCTAAGCAGAGTTGAACTAGATATGGCCCGTGTGTGTAGGAAGCACAGTTATTATGTTCTGAAACACAGTAGTGTAGAAGAGTGCTCTTTTCTCAAAAGCAGAGTGTTTTTCTTGTAAGGCAAGCTAGCGTTTTTTTCCCTGTCCTAAATGGAGTTGAATCACATGCAGTTTCTGGTCCTACGTTCCAGAGTTGTTTACTGGTAAGGAAAGTCACTATTGCGCCCCCATTGCCATACACAGTGCAAATAGCACTCGTGTCTGTTCCCAACAAGTACAGTGTATTGGACTGAAGAGGATCTACTGTTCTTTTCAGTTTCCTAAGCAGAGTTGAACTAGATATGGCCCATGTGTGTAGGAAGCACAGTTCTTTTGTTCTGAGCAAGCTCACTATTTGGACCCCATAGGAAACACAGAAGAGTAGAAGAGTGCTCTTTTTTCAAAAGCAGAGTGTGTTTCATGGAAGCGAGCTAGCATTAGTTTCCCAGTCCTCAATGGAGTTGAATCACATGCATTTTCTGGTCCTACGAGCAAGAGTTGTTTTCTGGTAAGGAAAGTCACTATTGCACTCCCATTGCCATATACAGTGCAAATAGCACTCGCGTCTGTTCCTGCAAGTACAGTGTATCGGACTAAAGAGGAGCTACTGTTCTTGTCAGTTTCCTAAGCAGAGTTGAACTAGATATGCCCCGTGTGTGTAGGAAGCACAGTTCTTTTGTTCTGAGCAAGCTCACCATTCTGGCCCTTTGGGAAACACAGTAGAGTAGAAGAGTTCTCTTTTCTCAAAACCAGAGTGTGTTTCTTGTAAGGAGAGCTAGAGTTTGTTTCCCAGTCCTTAATGGAGTTGAGTCACATGCAGTTTTTTGTCCTATGAGCAAGAGTTGTTTTCTGGTAAGACGAGTCACTATTGTGCTCCCATTGCCACACACAGTGCAAATAGCACTCGCGTCTGTTCCCAGCAAGTACAGTGTATTGGACTGAATAGGATCTACTGTTCTTTTCAGTTTTTTAAGCAGAGGTGAACTAGATGTGGCCCGTGTGTGGAGGAAGCACAGTTCTTTTGTTCTGAGCAAGCTCACTGTTCGGACCCCATAGGAAACACAGTAAGTAGAAGAGTGATCTTTTCTCAAAAGCAGAGTATGTTTCATGTAAGGCGAGCTAGCATTTGTTTCCCAGTCCTAAATGGAGTTGAATCCCATGCAGTTTCTGGTCCTACGAGCAAGAGTTGTTTTTTGGTAAGAATAATCACTATTGCGCTGCCTTTGCCATACACAGGACAAATAGCACTGGTGTCTGTTCCCAGCATGTACAGTGTATTGGACTGAAGAGGATCTACTGTTCTTGTCAGGTTCCTAAGCAGAATTGAACTAGATATGGCCGTGTATGTAGGAAGCACAGTTCTTTTGTTCTGAGCAAGCTTACTGTTCGGACTCCATAGGAAACACAGTAGAGTAGAAGAGTGCTCTTTTCTCTAAAGCAGAGTATGTTTCTTTTAAGGAGAGCTAGCGTTTGTTTCCCAGTCCTAAATGGAGTTCAATCACATGCAGTTTCTGGTCCTACGGGCAAGAGTTGTTTTCTGGTAAGGATAGTCACCATTGCGCTCCCATTGCCGTAGACATTGCAAATAGCACTCGCGTGTGTTCCCAGCAAGTAGAGTGTATTGGATTGAATCAGAGCTACTGATCTTGTCCGTTTCCTATGCAGAATTGAACTAGACATTGCCCGTGTGTCTAGGAAGCACAGTTCTTTTGTTCTGAGGATGCACACTGTTCTGGCACTATAGGAAACACAGTATAGTAGAAGAGTGCTCTTTTCTCAAAAGCAAAGTGTGTTTCTGGTAAGGCGAGCTAGCATTTGTTTCCTAGTCCTAAATGGAGTTGAGACACATGCAGTATTTGGTCCTACGAGCAAGAGTTGTTTTCTGGTAAGGAAAGTCACTATTGTGCTCCTATTGCCATACAGAGTGCAAATAGCACTCACGTCTGTTCCCAGCAAGTACAGTGTATTGTTCTGTAGAGGAGCAACTGTTCTTGTCAGTTTCCTAAACAGAGTTGAACTAGATATGGCTCGTGTGTGGAGGAAGCTCAGTTCTTTTGTTTTGAGCAAGCTCACTGTTTGGACCTCATAGGAAACACAGTAGAGTAGAAGAGTGCTCTTTTCTCGAAAGCAGAGTGTGTTTCTTGTAAGGCGAGCTAGCGTTTGTTTCCCAGTCCTAAATGGAGTTGAATCACATGCAGTTTCTGGTCCCACGAGCAAGGGTTGTTTTCTGGTAAGAAGAGTCACTATTGTGCTCCCATTGACATACACAGGGCAAATAGCACTGGCGTCTTTCCCAGCATGTACATTGTATTGGACTGAAGAGGATCTACTGTTCTTCTCAGTTTCCTAAGCAGAGTTGAACTAGATATGGCCCCTGTGTGTGGGAAGCACAGTTCTTTCGTTCTGAGCAAGCTCACTGTTCTGGCCCTATAGGAAACACAGTAGAGTAGAAGAGTGCTCTTTTCTCAAAAGCAGAGTGTGTTTTTGTAAGGCGAGCTAGAGTTTGTTTCCCAGTCCTAAATGGAGTAGAGTCACATGCAGTTTTTTGTCCTACGAGCAAGAGTTGTTTTCTGGAAAGACAAGTCACTATTGTGCTCCCATTGCCATACACAGTGCAAATAGCACTCGCGTCTGTTCCCAGCAAGTACAGTGTATTGGACTGAATAGGATCTACTATTCTTTTCAGTTTCCTTAGCAGAGGTGAACTAGATATGGCCCATGTGTGTAGGAAGCACAGTTCTTTTGTTCTGAGCAAGCTCACTGTTCAGACCCCATAGGAAACACAGTAGAGTAGAAGAGTGCTCTTTTCTCTAAAGCAGAGTGTGTTCCTTGTAAGGCGAGCTAGCGTTTGTTTCCCAGTCCTAAATGGAGTTGAATCCCATGCAGTTTCTGGTCCTACGAGCAAGAGTTGTTTTCTGGTAAGGAAAGTCACTATTGCGCTGACATTGCCATCCACAGGACAAATAGCTCTGGCGTCTGTTGCCAGCAAGTACAGTGTATTGGACTGAAGAGGATCTACTGTTCTTGTCAGGTTCCTAAGCAGACTTGAACTAGATATTGCCGTGTGTGTAGGAAGCACAATTTTTTTTCTTCTGAGCAAGCTCACTGTTTGGACCCCTAGGAAACACAGTAGAGTAGAAGAGTGCTCTTTTCTCAAAAGCAGAGTGTGTTTCATGTAAGGGGAGATAGCATTTGTTTCCCAGTCCTAAATGGAGTTGAATCACATGCACTTTCTGGTCCTATGTAAGAGTTGTTTTCTGGTAAGACGAGTTACTATTGTACTCCAATTGCCCTACACAGTGCAAATAGCACTCGCGTCTGATCCCAGCAAGCACAGTGTATCGGACTAAAGAGGAGCTACTGTTCTTGTCAGTTTCCTAAGCAGAGTTGAACTAGATATGGCCCGTGTGTGTACGAAGCACAGTTCTTTTGTTCTGAGCAAGCTCACTGTTCTGGCCCTATGGGATACTCAGTAGAGTAGAAGAGTGCTCTTTTCTCAAAAGCAGAGTGTGTTTCTTGTAAGGCGAGCTAGAGTTTGTTTCCCAGTCATAAATGGAGTTGAGTCACATGCAGTTTTTTGTCCTACGAGCAAGAGTTGTTTTCTAGTAAGACGAGTCACTATTGTGCTCCCATTGCCATACACAGTGCAAATAGCACTCGTGTCTGTTCCCAGCAAGTAAAGCGTATTGGACTGAAGAGGATCTAGTGTTCTTTTCAGTTTCCTAAGCAGAGGTGAACTAGATATGGCCCATGTGTGTAGGAAGCACAGTTCTTTTGTTTTCAGCAAGCTCACTGTTCGGACCCCATAGGAAACACATTAGAGTAGAAGAGTGCTCTTTTCTCAAAAGCAGAGTGTGTTTCATGTAAGGCGAGCTAGCATTTGTTTCCCATTCCTAAATGGAATTGAATCACATGCACTTTCTGGTCCTACGAGCAAGAGTTGTTTTCTGTAAGGAAAGTCACTATTGCACTCCTATTGCCATACACAGTGCAAATAGCACTCGCGTCTGTTCCCAGCAAGTACAGTGTATTGGACTGAATAGGATCTACTGTTTTTTTCAGTTTCCTAAGCAGAGTTGAACTAGATATGGTCCATGTGTGTAGGAAGCACAGTTCTTTTGTTCTGAGCAAGCTCACTGTTTGGACCCCATAGGAAACACAGTAGAGTAGAGGAGTGCTCTTTTCTCAAAAGCAGAGTGTGTTTCATGTAAGGCGAGCTAGCATTTGTTTCCCAGTCCTAAATGGAGTTGAATCACATGCACTTTCTGGTCCTACGAGCAAGAGTTGTTTTCTGGTAAGGAAAGTCACTATTGCACTCCCATTGCCATATACAGTGCAAATAGCCCTCGCGTCTGTTCGCAGCAAGTACAGTATATCGGACTGAAGAGGAGCTACTGTTCTTGTCAGTTTCCTAAGCAGAGTTGAACAAGATATGGCCCATGTGTATGAAGCACAGTTCTTTTGTTCTGAGCAAGCTCACTGTACTGGCCCTATGGGAAACACAGTAGAGTAGAAGAGTGTTCTTTTCTCAAAAGCAGAGTGTGTTTCTCGTAAGGCGAGCTAGAGTTTGTTTCCCAGTCCTAAATGTAGTTGAGTCACATGCAGTTTTTTGTCCTACGAGCAAGAGTTTTTTCTGGTAAGACGAGTCACTATTGTGCTCCCATTGCCATACACAGTGCAAATAGCACTCGCCTCTGTTCCCAGCAAGTACAGTGTATTGGACTGAATAGGATCTACTGTTCTTTTCAGTTTCCTAAGCAGAGGTGCACTAGATATGGCCCATGTGTGTAGGAAGCACAGTTCTTTTGTTGTGAGCAAGCTCACTGTTCGGACCCCATAGGAAACACAGTAGAGTAGAAGAGTGCTCTTTTCTCAAAAGCAGAGTGTGTTTCATGTAAGGCGAGGTAGCGTTTGTTTCCCAGTCCTAAATGGAGTTGAATCACATGCAGTTTCTGGTCCTATGAGCAAGAGTTGTTTTCTGGTAAGGAAAGTCACTATTACGCTCCCATTGCCATACACAGTGCAAATAGCACTGGCGTCTGTTCCCAACAAGCACAGTGTATGAGACTGAAGAGGAGCTACTGTTCTTGTCAATTTCCTAAGCAAGGTTGAACTAGATATGGCCCGTGTGTGTAGGAAGCTCAGTTCTTATGTTCTGGGCAAGCTCACTGTTCTGGCCCTATAGGAAACACAGTAGAGTAGAAGAGTGCTCTTTTCTCTAAAGCAGAGTGTGTTTCTTATAGGGCAAGCTAGCGTTTGTTTCCTAGTCCTAAATGGAGTTGAATCACATGCAGTTTCTGGTCCTACGAACAAGAGTTGTTTTCTGGTAAGGAAAGTCACTATTGCGCTCCCATTGCCATACACAGTGCAAATAGCACTCGCGTCTGTTCCCAGCAAGTACAGTGTTGGACTGAAGAGGAGCTACTGTTCTTGTCAGGTTCCTAATCAGAGTTGAACTACATATGGTCCGTGTGTGTAGGAAGCACAGTTCTTTTGTTCTGAGCAAGCTCACGGTTTGGACCCGATAGGAAACACAGTAGACTACAAGAGTGCTCCTTTCTCTAAAGCAGAGTGTGTTTCTTGTAAGGCAAGCTAGCGTTTCTTTCCCAATCCTAAATGGAGTTGAATCCCATGCAGTTTCTGGTACTATGAGCAAGAGTTGTTTTCTGGTAAGGAAAGTCACTATTGCGCTGCCATTGCCATACACAGGACAAATACCACTGGCGTATGTTGCCAGCAAGTACAGTGTATTGGACTGAAGAGGATCTACTGTTCTTGTCAGGTTCCTAAGCAGACTTGAACTAGATATGGCCGTGTGTGTAGGAAGCACAATTTTTTTTGTTCTGAGCAAGCTCAATATTTGGACGCCATAGGAAACACAGTAGAGTAGAAGAGTGCTCTTTTCGCAAAAGCAGACTGTGTTTCTTGTAAGGCGAGATAGCGTTTGTTTCCCAGTCCTAAATGGAGTTGAATCACATGCAGTTTCTGGTCCTAAGAGCAAGAGTTGTTTTCTGGTAAGGAAAGTCACTATTGCGCTCCCATTGCCATACACAGTGCAAATAGCACTCCCGTCTGTTCCTAGCAAGTACAGTGTACTGGACTGAAGAGGAGCTACTGTTCTTCTCAGTTTCCTAACCAGAGTTGAACTAGATATGCCCCGTGTGTGTAGGAAGCACAGTTCTTTTGTTCTGAGCAAGCTCACTGTTCTAGCCCTATGGGAAACACAGTAGAGTAGAAGAGTGTTCTTTTCTCAAAAGCAGAGTGTGTTTCTTGTAAGGCGAGCTAGAGTTTGTTTCCCAGTCCTAAATGTAGTTGAGTCACATGCAGTTTTTTGTCCTATGAGCAAGAGTTGTTTTCTGGTAAGACGAGTCACTATTGTGCTCCAATTGCCCTACACAGTGCAAATAGCACTCGCGTCTGTTCCCAGCAAGTACAGTGTATTGGACTGAATAGGATCTACTGTTCTTTTCAGTTTCCTAAGCAGAGTTGAACTAGATATGCCCCGTGTGTGCAGGAAGCACAGTTCTTTTGTTCTGAGCAAGCTCACTGTTCTGGCTCTATGGGAAACACAGTAGAGTAGAAGAGTGTTCTTTTATCAAAAGCAGAGTGTGTTTCTTTTAAGGCGAGCTAGAGTTTGTTTCCCAGTCCTAAATGGAGTTGAATCCCATGCACTTTCTGGCCCTACCAGCAAGAGTTGTTTTCTGGTAAGGAAAGTCCCTATTGCACTCCTATTGCCATATACAGTGCAAATAGTACTCGCGTCTGTTCCCAGCAAGTACAGTGTATCGGACTGAAGAGGAGCTACTGTTCTTGTCAGTTTCCTAAGCAGAGGTAAACTAGATATGGCCCGTGTGTAGGAAGCACAGTTCTTTTTTTCTGAGCAAGCTCACTGTTCTGGTCCTATAGGAAACACAGTATAGGAGAAGAGTGCTCTTTTCTCTAAAGCAGAGTGTGTTTCTTGTAAGGCGAGCTAGCGTTTGTTTCCCAGTTCTAAATGAAGTTGAAACACATGCAGTTTCTGGTCCAACGAGCAAGAGTTTTTTTATGGTAAGTATAGTCACTATTGTGCTGCCATTGCCATACACCGGACAAATAGCACTGTCGTCTGTTCCCAGCAAGTACAGTGTATTGGACTAAAGGGAATCTACTGTTCTTGTCAGGTTCCTAAGCAGATGAACTAGATATGGCCCGTGTGTGTAGGAAGCACAGTTATTATGTTCTGAGCAAGCTCACTCTTCTGGCCCTATAGGAAACACAGTAGAGTAGAAGAGTGCTCTTTTCTCAAAAGTAGAGTGTGTTTCTCATAAGGCAAGCTAGCGTTTTTTTCCCAGTCCTAAATGGACTTGAATCACATGCAGTTTCTGGTCCTACGAGCAAGAGTTGTTTTCTGGTAAGGAAAGTCGCTATTGCGCTCCCATTGCCATACACAGTACAAATAGCACTCGCGTCTGATCCCAGCAAATAGAGTGTATTGGACTGAAGAGGAGCTACTGTTCTTCTCAGTTTCCTAAGCAGAGTTGAACTAGATATGGCCCGTGTGTAGTGGAAGCACAGTTCTTTTGTTCTGAGCAGTCTCACTGTTCTGGCCCTATGGGAAACACAGTAGAGTAGAAGAGTGCTCTTTTCTCAAAAGCAGAGTGTGTTTCTTGTAAGGCGAGCTACTGTTTTTTTTCCCAGTCCTAAATGGAGGTGAGTCACATGCAGTTTTTTGTCCTAGGAGCAAGAGTTGTTTTCTGGTAAGACGAGTCACTATTGTGCTCCCATTGCCATACACAGTGCAAATAGCACTCGCCTCTGTTCCCAGCAAGTACAGTGTATTGGACTGAATAGGATCTACTGTTCTTGTCAGTTTCCTAAGCAGAGGTGCACTAGATATGGCCTATTGTGTAGGAAGCACAGTTCTTTTGTTCTGAGCAAGCTCACTGTTCGGACCCCATAGGAAACACAGTAGAGTAGAAGAGTGCTCTTTTCTCAAAAGCAGAGTGTGTTTCATGTAAGGCGAGGTAGCGTTTGTTTCCCAGTCCTAAATGGAGTTGAATCACATGCAGTTTCTGGTCCTATGAGCAAGAGTTGTTTTCTGGTAAGGAAAGTCACTATTGCACTCCCATTGCCATACACAGTGCAAATAGCACTGGCGTCTGTTCCCAGCAAATACAGTGTATCGGACTGAAGAAGAGCTACTGTTCTTGTCAATTTCCTAAGCAGAGTTGAACTAGATATGGCCCGTGTGTGTAGGAAGCTCAGTTCTTATGTTCTGAGCAAGCTCACTGTTCTGGCCCTAAAGGAAACACAGTAGAGTAGAAGAGTGCTCTTTTCTCAAAAGCAGAGTATGTTTCTTGTAAGGCAAGCTAGCGTTTGTTTCCCAGTCCTAAATGGAGTTGAGTCACATGCAGTTTTTTGTCCTACGAGCAAGAGTTGTTTTCTGGTAAGAAGAGTCACTATTGCGCTCCCATTGCCATACACAGTGCAAATAGCACTCCCGTCTGTTCCTAGCAAGTACAGTGTATTGGACTGAAGAGGAGCTACTGTTCTTCTCATTTTCCTAACCAGAGTTGAACTAGATATGGTTCATGTGTGTAGGAAGCACAGTTCTTTTGTTCTGAGCAAGCTCACTGTTTGGACCCCATAGGAAACACAGTAGACTAGAAGAGTGCTCCTTTCTCTAAAGCAGAGTGTGTTTCTTGTAAGGCGAGCTAGCGTTTGTTTCCCAGTCCTAAATGGAGTTGAAACACATGCAGTTTCTGGTCCTACGAGCAAGAGTTGTTTTATGGTAAGAATAGTCACTATTGCGCTGCCATTGCCATACACAGGACAAAGAGCACTGGCGTCTGTTCCCAGCAAGTACAGTGTATTGGACTAAAGGGGATCTACTGTTCTTGTCAGGTTCCTAAGCATAGTTGAACTAGATATGGCCCGTGTGTGTAGGAAGCACAGTTATTATGTTCTGAGCAAGCTCACTGTTCTGGCCCTATAGGAAACACAGTAGAGTAGAAGAGTGCTCTTTTCTCAAAAGCAGAGTGTGTTTCTTGTAAGGCAAGCTAGCGTTTTTTCCCAGTCCTAAATGGAGTTGAATCACATGCAGTTTCTGGTCCTACAAGCAAGAGTTGTTTTCTGTTAAGGAAAGTCACTATTGCGCTCCCATTGACATACACAGTGCAAATAGCACTCGCGTCTGATCCCAGCAGGTACAGTGTTTCAGACTGAAGAGGAGCTACTGTTCTTGTCAGTTTCATAAGCAGAGTTGAACTAGATATGCCCCGTGTGTTCAGGAAGCACAGTTCTTTTGTTCTGAGCAAGCTCATTTTTCTAGCCCTATGGGAAACACAGTAGAGTAGACGAGTGTTCTTTTCTCAAAAGCAGAGTGTGTTTCTCGTAAGGCGAGCTAGAGTTTGATTTCCAGTCCTAAAGGTAGTTGAGTCACATGCAGTTTTTTGTCCTATGAGCAAGAGTTGTTTTCTGGTAAGACGAGTCACTATTGTGCTCCAATTGCCCTACACAGTACAAATAGCACTCGCATCTGTTCCCAGCAAGTACAGTGTATTGGACTGAAGAGGATCTACTGCTTTTTTTCAGTTTTCTAAGCAGTGTTGAACTAGATATGGCCCATGTGTGTAGGAAGCACAGTTCTTTTGTTCTGAGCAAGCTCACTGTTTGGACCCCATAGGAAACACTGTAGACTAGAAGAGTGCTCCTTTCTCTAAAGCAGAGTGTGTTTCTTGTAAGGCGAGCTAGCGTTTATTTCCCAGTCCTAAATGGAGTTGAATCCCATGAAGTTTCTGGCAGTATGAGCAAGAGTTGTTTTCTGGTAAGGAAAGTCACTATTGCGCTGCCATTGCAATAAACAGGACAAATAGCACTGGCGTCTGTTGCCAGCAAGTACAGTGTATTGGACTGAAGAGGATCTACTGTTCTTGTCAGGTTCCTAAGCAGACTTGAACTAGATATGGCCGTGTGTATAGGAAGCACAATTTTTTTTGTTCTAAGCAAGCTCACTGTTTGGACCCCATAAGAAACACAGTAGAGTAGAAGAGTGCTCTTTTCTTAAAAGCAGACTGTGTTTCTTGTAAGGCGAGCTAGTGTTTGTTTCCCAGTCCTAAATGGAGTTGAATCACATGCAGTTTCTGGTCTTACGAACAAGAGTTGTTTTCTGGTAAGGAAAGTCACTATTGTGCTCCCATTGCCATACACAGTGCAAATAGCACTCGCGTCTGTTCCCAGCAAGTACAGTGTTGGACTGAAGAGGAGCTACTGTTCTTGTCAGGTTCCTAAGCAGAGTTGAACTACATATGGTCCGTGTGTGTAGGAAGCACAGTTCTTTTGTTCTGAGCAAGCTCACTGTTTGGACCCAATAGGAAACACAGTAGACTAGATGAGTGCTCCTTTCTCTAAAGCAGAGTGTGTTTCTTGTAAGGCGAGCTAGTGTTCGTTTCTCAGTCCTAAATGGAGTTTAATCCCATGCAGTTTCTGGTACTATGAGCAAGAGTTGTTTCCAGGTAAGGAAAGTCACTATTGTGCTGCCTTGCCATACACATTGCAAATAGCACTGGCGTCTGTTCCCAGCAAGTACAGTGTATTGGACTGAAGAGGAGCTACTGTTCTTGTCAGGTTCCTAAGCAGACTTGAACTAGATATGGCCGTGTGTATAGGAAGCACAATTTTTTTTGTTCTGAGCAAGCTCACTCTTTGGACCCCATAGGAAACACAGTAGAGTAGAAGAGTGCTCTTTTCTCAAAAGCAGACTGTGTTTCTTGTAAGGCGAGCTAGCGTTTGTTTCCCAGTCCTAAATGTAGTTGAGTCAAATGCAGTTTTTTGTCCTATGTGCAAGAGTTGTTTTCTGGTAAGACGAGACACTATTGTGGTCCAATTGCCCTACACAGTGCAAATAGCACTCGCGTCTGTTCCCAGCAAGTACAGTGTATTGGACTGAAGAGGATCTACTGTTCTTTTTAGTTTCCTAAGCAGAGTTGAACTAGATATGGCCCATGTGTGTAGGAAGCACAGTTCTTTTGTTCTGAGCAAGCTCACTGTTTGGACCCCATAGGAAACACAGTAGAGTAGAAGATTGCTCTTTTCTCTAAAGCAGATTGTGTTTCTTGTAGGGCAATCTAGCGTTTGTTTCCTAGTCCTAAATGGAGTTGAATCACATGCAGTTTCTGGTCCTACGAACAAGAGTTGTTTTCTGGTTAGGAAAGTCACTATTGCGCTCCCATTGCCATACACAGTGCAAATAGCACTCGCGTCTGTTCCCAGCAAGTACAGTGTTGGACTGAAGAGGAGCTACTGTTCTTGTCAGGTTTCTAAGCAGAGTTGAACTACATATGGTCCGTGTGTGTAGGAAGCACAGTTCTTTTGTTCTGAGCAAGCTCACGGTTTGGACCCCATAGGAAACACAGTAGACTAGAAGAGTGCTCCTTTCTCTAAAGCAGAGTGTGTTTCTTGTAAGGCGAGCTAGCGTTTGTTTCCCAGTCCTAAATGGAGTTGAAACACATGCAGTTTCTGGTCCTACGAGCAAGAGTTGTTTTATGGTAAGAATAGTCACTATTGCGCTGCCATTGCCATACACAGGACAAATAGCACTGGCGTCTGTTCCCAGGAAGTACAGTGTATTGGACTAAAGGGGATCTACTGTTCTTGTCAGGTTCCTAAGCAGAGTTGAACTAGATATGGCCCGTGTGTGTAGGAAGCACAGTTATTATGTTCTGAGCAAGCTCACTGTTCTGGCCCTATAGGAAACACAGTAGAGTAGAAGAGTGCTTTTTACTCAAAAGCAGAGTGTGTTTCTTGTAAGGCAAGCTAGCGTTTTTTCCCAGTCCTAAATGGAGTTGAATCACATGCAGTTTCTAGTCCTACGAGCAAGAGTTGTTTTCTGTTAAGGAAAGTCACTATTGCGCTCCCATTGACATACACAGTGCAAATAGCACTCGCGTCTGTTCCCAGCAGGTACAGTGTATCAGACTGAAGAGGAGCTACTGTTCTTGTCAGTTTCCTAAGCAGAGTTGAACTAGATATGCCCCATGTGTTCAGGAAGCACAGTTCTTTTGTTCTGAGCAAGCTCATTTTTCTAGCCCTATGGGAAACACAGTAGTGTAGACGAGTGTTCTTTTCTCAAAAGCAGAGTGTGTTTCTCGTAAGGCGAGCTAGAGTTTGATTTCCAGTCCTAAAGGTAGTTGAGTCACATGCAGTTTTTTGTCCTATGAGCAAGAGTTGTTTTCTGGTAAGACGAGTCACTATTGTGCTCCAATTGCCCTACACAGTACAAATAGCACTCGCGTCTGTTCCCAGCAAGTACAGTGTATTGGACTGAAGAGGATCTACTGTTTTTTTTTCAGTTTTCTAAGCAGAGTTGAACTAGATATGGCCCATGTGTGTAGGAAGCACAGTTCTTTTGTTCTGAGCAAGCTCAATGTTTGGACCCCATAGGAATGACAGTAGAGTAGAAGAGTGCTCTTTTCTCAAAAGCAGAGTGTCTTTCATGTAAGGCGAGCTAGCATTTGTTTCCCAGTCCTAAATGGAGTTGAAACACATGCACTTTCTGGTCCTATGAGTAAGATTTTGTTTCTGTTAAGGAAAGTCCCTATTGCGCTCCCATTGCCATATACAGTGCAAATAGCACTCGCGTCTGTTGCCAGCAAGTACAGTGTATTGGACTGAAGAGGAGCTACTGTTCTTGTCAGTTTCCTAAGCAGAGTTCAACTAGATATGGCCCGTGTGTCGGAAGCACAGTACTTTTGTTCTGAGCAAGCTCACTGTTCTGGCCCTATGGGAAACACAGTAGAGTAGAAGAGTGCTCTTTTCTCTAAAGCAGAGTGTGTTTCTCGTAAGGCGAGCTAGGGTTTGTTTCCCAGTCCTAAATGGAGTTGAAACACATGCAGTTTCTGGTCCTACGAGCAAGAGTTGTTTTATGGTAAGAATAGTCACTATTGCGCTGGCATTGCCATACACAGGACAAATAGCACTGGCGTCTGTTCCCAGCAAGTACAGTGTATTGGACTAAAGGGGATCTACTGTTCTTGTCCAGTTCCTAAGCAGAGTTGAACTAGATATGGCCCGTGTGTGTAGGAAGCACAGTTATTATGTTCTGAGCAAGCTCACTGTTCTGGCCCTATAGGAAACACAGTAGAGTAGAAAAGTGCTCTTTTCTCAAAAGCAGAGTGTGTTTCTTGTAAGGTAAGCTCGCGTTTTTTTCCCAGTCCTAAATGGAGTTGAATCACATGCAGTTTCTGGTCCTACGAGCAAGAGATGTTTTCTGGTAAGGAAAGTCACTATTGCGCTCCCATTGCCATACACAGTGCAAATAGCACTCGCGTCTGTTCCCAGCAAGTACAGTGTATCGGATAGAAGAGGAGCTGCTGTTCTTGTCAGTTTCCTAAGCAGAGTTGAACTAGATATGGCCCGTGTGTGTAGGAAGCTCAGTTCTTATGTTCTGAGGAAGCTCACTGTTCTGGCCCTTTAGGAAACACAGTAGAGTAGAAGAGTGCTCTTTTCTCTAAAGCAGAGTGTGTTTCTTGTAGGGCAATCTAGCGTTTGTTTCTTAGTCCTAAATGGAGTTGAATCACATGCAGTTTCTGGTCCTACGAACAAGAGTTGTTTTCTGGTTACTAAAGTCACTATTGCGCTCCCATTGCCATACACAGTGCAAATAGCACTCGCGTCTGTTCCCAGCAAGTACAGTGTTGGACTGAAGAGGAGCTACTCTTCTTGTCAGGTTTCTAAGCAGAGTTGAACTACATATGGTCCGTGTGTGTAGGAAGCACAGTTTTTTTGTTCTGAGCAAGCTCACTGTTTGGACCACATAGGAAACACTGTAGACTAGAAGAGTGCTCCTTTCTTTAAAGCAGAGTGTGTTTCTTGTAAGGCGAGCTAGCGTTTATTTCCCAGTCCTAAATGGAGTTGAATCCCATGAAGTTTCTGGTACTATGAGCAAGAGTTGTTTTCTGGTAAGGAAAGTCACTATTGCGCTGCCATTGCCATAAACAGGACAAATAGCACTGGCGTCTGTTGCCAGCAAGTACAGTGTATTGGACTGAAGAGGATCTACTGATCTTGTCAGGTTCCTAAGCAGACTTGAACTAGATATGGCCGTGTGTATAGGAAGCACAATATTTTTTGTTCTGAGCAAGCTCACTGTTTGGACCCCATAGGAAACACAGTAGAGTAGAAGAGTGCTCTTTTCTCAAAAGCAGACTGTGTTTCTTGTAAGGCGAGCTAGCGTTTGTTTCCCAGTCCTAAAAGGAGTTGAATCACATGCAGTTTCTCGTCCTACGAGCAAGAGTTGTTTTCTGATAAGGAAAGTCACTATTGCGCTCCCATTGCCATACTCAGTGCAAATAGCAGTCCGTCTGTTCTTAGCAAGTACAGTGTATTGGACTGAAGAGGAGCTACTGTTCTTCTCAGTTTCCAAGCAGAGTTGAACTAGATATGCCCCGTGTGTGAAGGAAGCACAGTTCTTTTGTTCTGAGCAAGCTCATTGTTCTGGCCCTATGGGAAACACAGTAGATTAGAAGAGTGTTCTTTTCTCAAAAGCAGAGTGTGTTTCTTGTAAGGCGAGCTAGAGTTTGTTTCCCAGTCCTAAATGTAGTTGAGTCAAATGCAATTTTTTGTCCTATGAGCAAGAGTTGTTTTCTGGTAAGACGAGACATTATTGTGGTCCAATTGCCCTACACAGTGCAAATAGCACTCGCGTCTGTTCCCAGCAAGTACAGTGTATTGGACTGAAGAGGATCTACTGTTCTTTTTAGTTTCCTAAGCAGAGTTGAACTAGATATGGCCCATGTGTGTAGGAAGCACAGTTCTTTTGTTCTGAGCAAGGTCACTGTTTGGACCCCATAGGAAACACAGTAGAGTAGAAGAGTGCTCTTTTCTCTAAAGCAGAGTGTGTTTCTTGTAGGGCAATCTAGCGTTTGTTTCCTAGTCCTAAATGGAGTTGAATCACATGCAGTTTCTGGTCCTACGAACAAGAGTTGTTTTCTGGTTAGGAAAGTCACTATTGCGCTCCCATTGCCATACACAGTGCAAATAGCACTCGCGTCTGTTCCCAGCAAGTACAGTGTTGGACTGAAGAGGAGCTACTCTTCTTGTCAGGTTTCTAAGCAGAGTTGAACTACATATGGTCCGTGTGTGTAGGAAGCACAGTTCTTTTGTTCTGAGCAAGCTCACTGTTTGGACCCCATAGGAAACACAGTAGACTAGAAGAGTGCTCCTTTCTCTAAAGCAGAGTGTGTTTCCTGTAAGGCGAGCTATCGTTTGTTTCCCAGTCCTAAATGGAGTTGAATCCCGTGAAGTTTCTGGTACTATGAGCAAGAGTTGTTTTCTGGTAAGGAAAGTCACTATTGCGCTGCCTTTGCCATAAACAGGACAAATAGCACTGGAGTCTGTTGCCAGCAAGTACTGTGTATTGGACTGAAGAGTATCTACTGTTCTTGTCAGGTTCCTAAGCAGACTTGAACTAGATATATCCGTGTGTATAGGAAGCACAATTTTTTTTGTTCTGAGCAAGCTCACTGTTTGGACCCCATAGGAAACACAGTAGAGTAGAAGAGTGCTCTTTTCTCAAAAGCAGACTGTGTATCTCGTAAGGCGAGCTAGCGTTTGTTTCCCAGTCCTAAATGGAGTTGAGTCACGCGCAGTTTCTGGTCCTACGTGCAAAAGTTGTTTTCTGGTAAGGAAAGTCACTATTGCGCTCCCATTGCCATACACAGTGGAAATAGCACTCCCGTCTGTTCCTAGCAAGTACAGTGTATTGGACTGAAGAGGAGCTACTGTTCTTGTCAGTTTCCTAAGCAGAGTTGAACTAGATATGCACCGTGTGTGTAGGAAGCACAGTTCTTTTGTTCTGAACAAGCTCATTGTTCTAGCCCTATGAGAAACTCAGTAGAGTAGAAGAGTGCTCTTTTCTCAAAAGCAGAGTGTGTTTCATGTAAGGCGAGCTAGCATTTGTTTCCCAGTCCTAAATGGAGTTGTATCACATGCACTTTCTGGTCCTACGAGCAAGAGTTGTTTTCTGGTAAGGAAAGTCCCTATTGTGCTCCCATTGCCATATACAGTGCAAATAGCACTCGCGTCTGTTCCCAGCAAGTACAGTGTATCGGACTGAAGAAGAGCTACTGTTCTTGCCAGTTTCCTAAGCAGAGTTGAACTAGATATGGCCCGTGTGTAGGAAGCACAGTTCTTTTCTTCTGAGCAAGCTCACCGTTCTGGCCCTATAAGAAACACAGTAGAGTAGAAGAGTGCTCTTTTCTCTAAAGCAGAGTGTGTTTCTTGTAAGGCGAGCTAGCGTTTGTTTCACAGTCCTAAATGGAGTTGAAACACATGCAGTTTCTGGTCCTACGAGCAAGAGTTGTTTTATGGTAAGAATAGTCACTATTGCGCTGCCATTGCCATACACAGGACAAAAAGCACTGGCGTCGGTTCCCAGCAAGTACAGTGTATTGGACTAAAGGGGATCTACTCTTCTTGTCAGGTTCCTAAGAAGAGTTGAACTAGATATGGCCCGTGTGTGTAGGAAGAACAGTTATTATGTTCTGAGCAAGCTCACTGTTCTGGCCCTATAGGAAACACAGTAGAGTAGAAGAGTGCTCTTTTCTCAAAAGCAGAGTGTGTTTCTTGTAAGGTAAGCTCGCGTTTTTTTCCCAGTCCTAAATGGAGTTGAATCACATGCACTTTCTGGTCCTCCGAGCAAGAGTTGTTTTCTGGTAAGGAAAGTCCCTATTGTGCTCCCATTGCCATATACAGTGCAAATAGCACTCGCGTCTGTTCCCAGCAAGTACAGTGTATCGGACTGAACAGGAGCTACTGTTCTTGAAAGTTTCCTAAGCAGAGTTCAACTAGATATGGCCAGTGTGTAGGAAGCACAGTTCTTTTGTTCTGAGCAAACTCACTGTTCTGGCCCTATAGGAAACACAGTAGAATAGAAGAGTGCTCTTTTCTCTAAAGCAGAGTGTGTTTCTTGTAAGGCGAGCTAGCGTTTGTTTCCCAGTCCTAAATGGAGTTGAAACATATGCAGTTTCTGGTCCTACGAGCAAGAGTTGTTTTATGGTAAGAATAGTCTCTATTGCGCTGCCATTGCCATACACAGGACAAATAGCACTGGCGTCTGCTCCCAGCAAGTACAGTGTATTGGACTAAAGGGGATCTACTGTTCTTTTCAGGTTCCTAAGCAGAGTTGAACTAGATATGGCCCGTGTGTGTAGGAAGCACAGTTATTATGTTCTGAGCAAGCTCACTGTTCTGGCCCTATAGGAAACACAGTAGAGTAGAAGAGTGCTCTTTTCTCAAAAGCAGAGTGTGTTTCTTGTAAGGCAAGCTAGCGTTTTTTTCCCAGTCCTAAATGGAGTTGAATCACATGCAGTTTCTGGTCCTACGAGCAAGAGTTGTTTTCTGTTAAGGAAAGTCACTATTGAGCTCCCATTGACATACACAGTGCAAATAGCACTCGCGTCTGATCCCAGCAGGTACAGTGTATTGGACTGAAGAGGAGCTACTGTTCTTGTCAGTTTCCTAAGCAGAGTTGAACTAGATATGGCCCGTGTGTGTAGGAAGCACAGTTTTTTTGTTCTCAGCAAGCTCACCGTTCTGGCCCTATGGGAAACACAGTAGAGTAGAAGAGTGCTCTTTTCTCAAAAGCAGAGTGTGTTTCTTGTAAGGCGAGCTAGAGTTTGTTTCCCAGTCCTAAATGGAGTTGAGTCACATGCAGTTTCTAGTCCTACGAGCAAGAGTTGTTTTCTGGTAAGACGAGTCACTATTGTGCTCCCATTGCCATACTCAGTGCAAATAGCAGTCCCGTCTGTTCCTAGCAAGTACAGTGTATTGGACTGAAGAGGAGCTACTGTTCTTCTCAGTTTCCTAAGCAGAGTTGAACTAGATATGCCCCGTGTGTGAAGGAAGCACAGTTCTTTTGTTCTGAGCAAGCTCATTGTTCTGGCCCTATGGGAAACACAGTAGATTAGAAGAGTGTTCTTTTCTCAAAAGCAGAGTGTGTTTCTTGTAAGGCGAGCTAGAGTTTGTTTCCCAGTCCTAAATGGAGTTGAATCCCATGCAGTTTCTGGTAATATGAGCAAGAGTTGTTTTCTGGTAAGGAAAGTCACTATTGCACTCCCTTTGACATACACAGTGCATATAGCACTCCCGTCTGTTCCTAGCAAGTACAGTGTATTGGACTGAAGAGGAGCTACTGTTCTTGTCAGTTTCCTAAGCAGAGTTGAACTAGATATGCCCCGTGTGTGTAGGAAGCACAGTTCTTTTGTTCTGAACAAGCTCATTGTTCTAGCCCTGTGAGAAACTCAGTAGAGTAGAAGAGTGCTCTTTTCTCAAAAGCAGACTGTGTTTCATGTAAGGCGAGGTAGCATTTGTTTCCCAGTCCTAAATGGAGTTGAATTACATGCAGTTTCTGGTCCTATGAGCAAGAGTTGTTTTCTGGTAAGGAAAGTCACTATTGCGCTCCCATTGCCATACACAGTGCAAATAGCACTGGCGTCTGTTCCCAGCAAGTACAGTGTATAGGACTGAAGAGGAGCTACTGTTCTTGTCAGTTTCCTAAGAAGAGTTGAACTAGATATGGCCCGTGTGTGTTGGAAGCTCAGTTCTTATGTTCTGAGCAAGCTCACTGTTCTGGCCCTTTAGGAAACACAGTAGAGTAGAAGAGTGCTCTTTTCTCTAAAGCAGAGTGTGTTTCTTGTAGGGCAAGCTAGCGTTTGTTTCCAAGTCCTAAATGGAGTTGAATCACATGCAGTTTCTGGTCCTACGAACAAGAGTTGTTCTCTGGTAAGGAAAGTCACTATCGTGCTCCCATGGCCATACACAGTGCAAATAGCACTCGCGTCTGTTCCCAGCAAGTACAGTATTGGACTGAAGAGGAGCTACTGTTCTTGTAAGGTTCCTAAGCAGAGTTGAACTATAGATGGTCTGTGTGTTTAGGAAGCACAGTTCTTTTGTTCTGAGCAAGCTCACTGTTTGGACCCCATAGGAAACACAGTAGACTAGATGAGTGCTTCTTTCTCTAAAGCAGAGTGTGTTTCTTGTAAGGCGAGGTAGCATTTGTTTCCCAGTCCTAAATGGAGTTGAATCCCATGCAGTTTCTGGTACTACGAGCAAGAGTTGTTTTCTGGTAAGAAGAGTCACTATTGCGCTGCCATTGCCATACACAGGACAAATAGAACTGGCGTCTGTTTCCAGCAAGTACAGTGTATTGGACTGAAGAGGATCTACTGTTCTTGTCAGGTTCCTAAGCAGACTTGAACTAGATATGGCCGTGTGTGTAGGAAGCACAATTGTTTTTGTTCTGAGCAAGCTCACTGTTTGGACCCCATAGGAAACACAGTAGAGTAGAAGAGTGCTCTTTTCTCAAAAGCAGATTGTTTTTCTTGAAGGCGATCTAGCGTTTGTTTCCCAGTCCTAAATGGAGTTGAATCACATGCAGTTTCTGGTCCTACGAGCAAGGGTTGTTTTCTGGTAAGGAAAGTCCCTATTGCGCTCCCATTGCCATATTCAGTGCAAATAGCAATCGCGTCTGTTGCCAGCAAGTACAGTGTATTGGACTGAAGAGGAGCTACTGTTCTTGTCAGTTTCCTAAGCAGAGTTCAACTAGATATGGCCCGTGTGTAGGAAGCACAGTTCTTTTGTTCTGAGCAAGCTCACTGTTCTGGCCCTATGGGAAACACAGTAGAGTAGAAGAGTGCTCTTTTCTCTAAAGCAGAGTTGTTTCTCGTAAGGCGAGCTAGCGTTTGTTTCCCAGTCCTAAATGGAGTTGAAACACATGCAGTTTCTGGTCCTACGAGGATGAGTTGTTTTCTGGTAAGAAGAGTCACTATTGCGCTGCCATTGCCATACACAGGACAAATAGCACTGGCGTCTGTTCCCAGCAAGTACAGTGTATTGGACTAAACGGGATCTACTGTTCTTGTCAGGTTCCTAAGCAGAGTTGAACTAGATATGGCCCGTGTGTGTAGGAAGCACAGTTATTATGTTCTGAGCAAGCTCACTGTTCTGGCCCTATAGGAAACACAGTAGAGTAGAAGAGTGCTCTTTTCTCTAAAGCAGAGTGTGTTTCTTGTAAGGAAAGCTCGCGTTTTTTTCCCAGTCCTAAATGGAGTTGAATCACATGCAGTTTCTGGTCCTACAAGCAAGAGATGTTTTCTGGTATGGAAAGTCACTATTTCGCTCCCATTGCCATACACAGTGCAAATAGCACTCGCGTCTGATCCCAGCAAGTACAATGTATCGGATAGAAGAGGAGCTACTGTTCTTGTCAGTTTCCTAAGCAGAGTTGAACTAGATATGGCCCGTGTGTGTAGAAAGCTCAGTTCTTATGTTCTGAGCAAGCTCACTGTTCTGGCCCTTTAGGAAACACAGTAGAGTAGAAGAGTGCTCTTTTCTCTAAAGCAGAGTGTGTTTCTTGTAGGGCAATCTAGCGTTTGTTTCTTAGTCCTAAATGGAGTTGAATCACATGCAGTTTCTGGTCCTACGAACAAGAGTTGTTTTCTGGTTACTAAAGTCACTATTGCGCTCCCATTGCCATACACAGTGCAAATAGCACTCGCGTCTGTTCCCAGCAAGTACAGTGTTGGACTGAAGAGGAGCTACTCTTCTTGTCAGGTTTCTAAGCAGAGTTGAACTACATATGGTCCCTGTGTGTAGGAAGCACAGTTTTTTTGTTCTGAGCAAGCTCACTGTTTGGAAACCATAGGAAACACAGTAGACTAGAAGAGTGCTCCTTTCTCTAAAGCAGAGTGTGTTTCTTGTAAGGCTAGCTAGCGTTTATTTCTCAGTCCTATAAGGAGTTGAATCCCATGAAGTTTCTGGTACTATGAGCAAGAGTTGTTTTCTGGTAAGGAAAGTCACTATTGCGCTGCCATTGCCATAAACAGGACAAATAGCACTGGCGTCTGTTGCCAGCAAGTACAGTGTATTGGACTGAAGAGGTTCTACTGTTCTTGTCAGGTTCCTAAGCAGACTTGAACTAGATATGGCCGTGTGTATAGGAAGCACAATTTTTTTTGTTCTGAGCAAGCTCACTTTGTGGACCCCATAAGAAACACAGTAGAGTAGAAGAGTGCTCTTTTCTCAAAAGCAGACTGTGTTTCTTGTAAGACGAGCTAGTGTTTGTTTCCCAGTCCTAAATGGAGTTGAATCACATGCAGTTTCTGGTCTTACGAACACGGTTGTTTTCTGGTAAGGAAAGTCACTATTGCGCTCCCATTGCCATACACAGTGCAAATATCACTCGCGTCTGTTCCCAGCAAGTACAGTGTTGGACTGAAGAGGAGCTACTGTTCTTGTCAGGTTCCTAAGCAGAGTTGAACTACATATGGTCCGTGTGTGTAGGAAGCACAGTTCTTTTGTTCTGAGCAAGCTCACTGTTTGGACCCCATAGGAAACACAGTAGACTAGATGAGTGCTCCTTTCTCTAAAGCAGAGTGTGTTTCTCGTAAGGCGAGCTAGTGTTTTTTTCTCAGGCCTAAATGGAGTTTAATCCCATGCAGTTTCTGGTACTATGAGCAAGAGTTGTTTTCTGGTAAGGAAAGTCACTATTGTGCTGCCTTGCCATACACAGGACAAATAGCACTGGCGTCTGTTGCCAGCAAGTACAGTGTATTGGACTGAAGAGGATCTACTGTTCTTGTCAGGTTCCTAAGCAGACTTGAACTAGATATGGCCGTGTGTATAGGAAGCACAATTTTTTTTGTTCTGAGCAAGCTCACTGTTTGGACCCCATAGGAAACACAGTAGAGTAGAAGAGTGCTCTTTTCTCAAAAGCAGACTGTGTTCCTTGTAAGGCGAGCTAGCGTTTGTTTCCCAGTCCTAAATGGAGTTGAATCACATGCAGTTTCTAGTCCTACGAGCAAGAGTTGTTTTCTGGTAAGGAAAGTCACTATTGCACTCCCATTGCCATACTCAGTGCAAATAGCAGTCCCGTCTGTTCCTAGCAAGTACAGTGTATTGGACTGAAGAGGAGCTACTGTTCTTCTCAGTTTCCTAAGCAGAGTTGAACTAGATATGCCCCGTGTGTGAAGGAAGCACAGTTCTTTTGTTCTGAGCAAGCTCATTGTTCTGGCCCTATGGGAAACACAGTAGATTAGAAGAGTGTTCTTTTCTCAAAAGCAGAGTGTGTTTCTTGTAAGGCGAGCTAGAGTTTGTTTCCCAGTCCTAAATGTAGTTGAGTCAAATGCAGTTTTTTGTCCTATGAGCAAGAGTTGTTTTCTGGTAAGACGAGACACTATTGTGCTCCAATTGCCCTACACAGTGCAAATAGCACTCGCGTCTGTTCCCAGCAATTACAGTGTATTGGACTGAAGAGGATCTACTGTTCTTTTTAGTTTCCTAAGCAGAGTTGAACTAGATATGGCCCATGTGTGTAGGAAGCACAGTTCTTTTGTTCTGAGCAAGCTCACTGTTCTGGCCCTATAGGAAACACAGTAGAGTAGAAGAGTGCTCTTTTCTCAAAAGCAGACTGTGTTTCATGTAAGGCGAGGTAGCATTTGTTTTTCCCAGTCCTAAATGGAGTTGAATCACATGCACATTCTGGTCCTACGAGCAAGAGTTGTTTTCTGGTAAGGAAAGTCCCTATTGCGTTCTGATTGCCATATACAGTGCAAATAGAACTCGCGTCTGTTCCCAGCAAGTACAGTGTATAGGACTGAAGAGGAGCTACTGTTCTTGTCAGTTTCATAAGCAGAGTTGAACTAGATATGGCCCGTGTGTACGAAGCACAGTTCTTTTGTCCTGAGCAAGCTCACTGTTCTGGCCCTATAGGAAACACAGTGGAGTAGAAGAGTGCTCTTTTCTCTAAAGCAGAGTGTGTTTCTTGTAAGGCAAGCTAGAGTTTGTTTCCCAGTCCTAAATGGAGTTGACTCACATGCAGTTTTTTGTCCTATGAGCAAGAGTTGTTTTCTGGTAAGACGAGTCACTATTGTGCTCCCATTGCCATACACAGTGCAAAGAGCACTCGCGACATTTCTCATCAAATACAGTGTATTGGACTGAAGAGGATCTACTGTTCTTTTCAGTTTCCTAAGCAGAGTTGACCTAGATATGGCCCATGTGTGTAGGAAGTACAGTTATTATGTTCTGAGCAAGCTCACTGTTCTGGCCGTATAGGAAACACAGTAGAGTAGAAGAGTACTCTTTTCTCAAAAGCAGAGTGTGTTTGATGTAAGGCGAGCTAGGATTTGTTTGCCAGTCCTAAATGGAGTTGAATCACATGCACTTTCTGGTCCTATGAGCAAGAGTTGTTTTCTGGTAAGGAAAGATCCTATTGCACTCCTATTGCCATATGCAGTGCAAATAGCACTCGCGTCTGTTCCAAGCAAGTACAGTGTATCGGACTGAAGAGGAGCTACTGTTCTTGTCAGTTTCCTAAGCAGAGTTGAACTAGATATGGCCCGTGTGTAGGAAGCACAGTTCTTTTGTTCTGAGCAAGCTCACTGTTCTGGCCCTATAGGAAACACAGTAGAGTAGAAGAATGCTCTTTTCTCTAAAGCAGAGTGTGTATCTTGTAAGGCAAGCTAGCGTTTGTTTCCCAGTCCTAAATGGAGGTGAAACACATGCAGTTTCTGGTCCAATGAGCAAGAGTTCTTTTATGGTAAGAATAGTCACTATTTCGCTGCCATTGCCATACACAGGACAAATAGCACTGGCGTCTGTTCCCAGAAAGTACAGTGTATTGGACTAAAGGGGATCTACTGTTCTTGTCAGGTTCTTAAGCAGAGTTGAACTAGATATGACCCGTGTGTGTAGGAAGCACAGTTATTATGTTCTGAGCAAGTTCACCGTTCTGGCCCTATGGGAAACACAGTAGAGTAGAAGAGTGCTCTTTTCTCAAAAGCAGAGTATGTTTCTTGTAAGGCGAGCTAGCGTTTGTTTCCCAGTCCTAAATGGAGTTGAATCACATCCAGGTTCTGGTCCTACGAGCAAGAGTTGTTTTCTGGTAAGGAAAGTCACTATTGCACTCCCATTGCCATATACAGTGCAAATAGCACTCCTGTCTCTTCCTAGCAAGTATAGTGTATTGGACTGAAGAGGAGCTACTGTTATTGTCAGTTACCTAAGCAGAGTTGAACTAGATATGGCCCGTGTGTGTAGGAAGCACAGTTATTATGTTCTGAGCTAGCGCACTGTTCTGGCCCTATAGGAAACACAGTAGAGTAGAAGAGTGCTTTTTTCTCCAAAGCAGTGTGTGTTTCTTGTAAGGCAAGCTAGCGTTTTTTTCCCAGTCCTAAATGGAATTGAATCACATGAAGTTTCTGGTCCTACGAGCAAGAGTTGTTTTCTGGTAAGACGAGTCACTATTGTGCTCCCATTGCCATACACAGTGCAAATAGCACTCGCGTCTGTTCCCAGCAAGTACAGTGTACCGGACTGAAGAGGATCTACTGTTCTTTTTAGTTTCCTAAGCAGAGTTGACCTAGATATGGCCCATGTGTGTAGGACGCACAGTTCTTTTGTTCTGAGCAAGCTCAATATTTGGACCCCATAGGAAACACAGTAGAGTAGAAGAGTACTCTTTTCTCAAAAGCAGAGTGTGTTTCATGTAAGGAGAGCTAGCATTTGTTTGCCAGTCCTAAATGGAGTTGAATCACATGCACTTTCTGGTCCTACGAGCAAGAGTTGTTTTCTGGTAAGGAAAGTCCCTATTGCGCTCCCATTGCCATATACAGAGCAAATAGCACTGGCGTCTGTTCCCAGAAAATACAGTGTTTCGGACTGAAGAGGAGCTACTGTTCTTGTCAGTTTCCTAAGCAGAGTTGAACTAGATATGGCCCGTGTAGGAAGCACAGTTCTTTTGTTCTGAGCAAGTTCACCGTTCTGGCCCTATGGGAAACACTGTAGAGTAGAAGAGTGCTCTTTTCTCAAAAGCAGAGTGTGTTTCTTGTAAGGCGAGCTAGAGTTTGTTTCCCATTCCTAAATGGAGTTGAGTCACATGCAGTTTTTTGTCCTACGAGCAAAAGTTGTTTTCTGGTAAGGCGACTCACTATTGTGCTCCCATTGCCATACACAGTGCAAATAGCACTCGTGTCTGTTCCCAGCAAGTACAGTGTATCAGACTGAAGAGGAGCTACTGTTCTTTCAGTTTCCTAAGCAGAGTTGAACTAGATATGCCCCGTGTGTGTAGGAAGCACAGTTCTTTTGTTCTGAGCAAGCTCACTGTTCTGGCCCTATGGGAAACACAGTAGAGTAAAGAGTGTTCTTGTATCAAAAGCAGAGTGTGTTTCTTTTAAAGCGAGCTAGAGTTTGTTTCCCAGTCCTAAATGGAGTTGAATCACATGCACTTTCTGGTCCTACGAGCAAGAGTTGTTTTCTGGTAAGGAAAGTCCCTATTGCACTCCTATTGCCATATACAGTGCAAATAGCACTCGCATCTGTTCCCAGCAAGTACACTGTATTGGACTGAAGAGAAGCTACTGTTCTTGTCAGTTTTTTAAGCAGAGGTGAACTAGATATGGCCCGTGTGTAGGAAGCACAGTTCTTTTGTTCTGAGAAAGCTTACTGTTCTGGCCCTATAGGAAACACAGTAGAGTAGAAGAATGCTCTTTTCTCTAAAGCAGAGTGTGTATCTTGTAAGGCGAGCTAGCGTTTGTTTCCCAGTCCTAAATAGAGGTGAAACACATGCAGTTTCTGGTCCTATGAGCAAGAGTTCTTTTATGGTAAGAATAGTCACTATTGCGCTGCCATTTCCATACACAGGACAAATAGCACTGGCGTCTGTTCCCAGCAAGTACAGTGTATTGGACTAAAGGGGATCTACTGTTCTTGTCAGGTTCCTAAGCAGAGTTGAACTAGATATGACCCGTGTGTGTAGGAAGCACAGTTATTATGTTCTGAGCAAGCTCACTGTTCTGGCCCTATAGGAAACACAGTAGAGTAGAAGAGTGCTCTTTTCTCTAAAGCAGAGTGTGTTTCTTGTAAGGCAAGCTAGTGTTTGTTTCCTAGTCCTAAATGGAGTTGAATCACATGCAGTTTCTGGTCCTACGAACAAGAGTTGTTTTCTGGTAAGGAAAGTCACGATTGTGCTCCCATTGCCATACACAGTGCAAAAATCACTGGCGTCTGTTCCCAGCAAGTACAGTGTTGGACTGAAGAGGAGCTACTGTTCTTGTCAGGTTCCTAAGCAGAGTTGAACTACATATGGTCCGTGTGTGTAGGAAGCACAGTTCTTTTGTTCTGAGCAAGCTCACTGTTTGGACCCCATAGGAAACACAGTATTGTAGAAGAGTGCCCTTTTTTCTAAAGCAGAGTGTGTTTCTTGTAAGGCGAGCTAGCATTTGTTTCCCAGTCCTAAATGGAGTTGAAACACATGCAGTTTCTGGTACTATGAGCAAGAGTTGGTTTCTGGTAAGGAAAGTCACTATTGTGCTGCCTTTTCCATACACAGGACAAATAGCACTGGCATCTGTTGCCAGCAAGTACAGTGTATTGGACTGAAGAGGAGCTACTGTTCTTGTCAGGTTCCTAAGCAGACTTGAACTAGATATGGCCGTGTGTGTAGGAAGCACAATTTTTTTTTGTTCTGAGCAAGCTCACTGTTTGGACCCCATAGGAAACACAGTAGAGTAGAAGAGTGTTCTTTTCTCAAAAGCAGAGTGTGTTTCTTGTAAGGCGGGCTAGAGTTTGTTTCCCAGTCCAAAATGGAGTAGAATATCATGCCGTTTCTGGTCCTATGAGCAAGAGTTGTTTTCTGGTAAGGAAAGTCACTATTGCGATGCCATTGCCATACACAGGACAAATAGCACTGGCGTCTGTTGCCAGCAAGTACAGTGTATTGGACTGAAGAGGATCTACTGTTCTTGTCAGGTTTCTAATCAGACTTGAACTAGATATGGCCGTGTGTGTAGGAAGCAAAATTTTTTTTGTTCTGAGCAAGCTCACTGTTTGGACCCCATAGGAAACACAGTAGAGTAGAAGAGTGCTCTTTTCTCAAAAGCCGACTGTGTTTCTTGTAAGGCGAGCTAGCGTTTGTTTCCTAGTCCTAAATGGAGTTGAATCACATGCAGTTTCTGGTCCTACGAGCAAGAGTTGTTTTCTGGTAAGGAAAGTCACTATTGCACTCCTATTGCCATATACAGTGCAAATAGCACTCGCGTCTGTTCCCAGCAAGTACAGTGTATTGGACTGAAGAGGAGCTACTGTTCTTGTCAGTTTCCTAAGCAGAGGTGAATTAGATATGGCCCGTGTGTAGGAAGCACAGTTCTTTTGTTCTGAGCAAGCTCACTGTTCTGGCCCTACAGGAAACACAGTAGAGTAGAAGAATGCTCTTTTCTCTAAAGCAGAGTGTGTATCTTGTAAGGCGAGCTAGCGTTTGTTTCCCAGTCCTAAATGGAGGTGAAACACTTGCAGTTTCTGGTCCTATGAGCAAGAGTTGTTTTATGGTAAGAATAGTCACTATTGCGCTGCCATTGCCATACACAGGACAAATAGCACTGGCGTCTGTTCCCAGCAAGTACAGTGTATTGTACTAAAGGGGATCTACTGTTCTTGTCAGGTTCCTAAGCAGAGTTGAACTAGATATGGCCCGTGTGTGTAGGAAGCACAGTTATTATGTTCTGAGCAAGCTCACTGTTCTGGCCCTATAGGAAACACAGTAGAGAAGAAGAGTGTTCTTTTCTCTAAAGCAGAGTGTGTTTCTTGTAAGGCAATCTAGAGTTTGTTTCCCAGTCCTAAATGGAGTTGACTCACATGCAGTTTTTTGTCCTATGAGCAAGAGTTGTTTTCTGGTAAGACGAGTCACTATTGTGCTCCCATTGCCATACACAGTGCAAATAGCACTCGCGTCTGTTCTCATCAAATACAGTGTATTGGACTGAAGAGGATCTACTGTTCTTTTCAGTTTCCTAAGCAGAGTTGACCTAGATATGGCCCATGTGTGTAGGAAGTACAGTTCTTTTGTTCTGAGCAAGCTCACTGATCTGGCCGTATAGGAAACACAGTAGAGTAGAAGAGTACTCTTTTCTCAAAAGCAGAGTGTGTTTGATGTAAGGCGAGCTAGCATTTGTTTGCCAGTCCTAAATGGAGTTGAATCACATGCACTTTCTGGTCCTACGAGCAAGAGTTGTTTTCTGGTAAGGAAAGTCCCTATTGCACTCCTATTGCCATATGCAGTGCAAATAGCACTCGCGTCTGTTCCCAGCAAGTACAGTGTATCGGACTGAAGAGGAGCTACTGTTCTTGTCAGTTTCCTAAGCAGAGGTGAACTAGATATGGCCCGTGTGTAGGAAGCACAGTTCTTTTGTTCTGAGCAAGCTCACTGTTCTGGCCCTATAGGAAACACAGTAGAGTAGAAGAATGCTCTTTTCTCTAAAGCAGAGTGTGTATCTTGTAAGGCAAGCTAGCGTTTGTTTCCCAGTCCTAAATGGAGGTGAAACACATGCAGTTTCTGGTCCTATGAGCAAGAGTTCTTTTATGGTAAGAATAGTCACTATTTCGCTGCCATTGCCATACACAGGACAAATAGCACTGGCGTCTGTTCCCAGCAAGTACAGTGTATTGGACTAAAGAGGATCTACTGTTCTTGTCAGGTTCCTAAGCAGAGTTGAACTAGATATGACCCGTGTGTGTAGGAAGCACAGTTATTATGTTCTGAGCAAGCTCACTGTTCTGGCCGTATAGGAAACACAGTAGAGTAGAAGAGTGCTCTTTTCTCTAAAGCAGAGTGTGTTTCTTGTAAGGCAAGCTAGTGTTTGTTTCCAGGTACTAAATGGAGTTGAATCACATGCAGTTTCTGGTCCTACAAACAAGAGTTGTTTTCTGGTAAGGAAAGTCACGATTGTGCTCCCATTGCCATACACAGTGCAAAAACACTCGCGTCTGTTCCCAGCAAGTACAGTGTTGGACTGAAGAGGAGCTACTGTTCTTGTCAGGTTCCTAAGCAGAGTTGAACTACATATGGTCCGTGTGTGTAGGAAGCACAGTTCTTTTGTTCTGAGCAAGCTCACTGTTTGGACCCCATAGGAAACACAGTATTGTAGAAGAGTGCTCTTTTTTCTAAAGCAGAGTGTGTTTCTTGTAAGGCAAGCTAGCGTTTGTTTCCCAGTCCTAAATGGAGTTGAAACACATGCAGTTTCTGGTACTATGAGCAAGAGTTGGTTTCTGGTAAGGAAAGTCACTATTGTGCTGCCATTGCCATACACAGGATAAATAGCACTGGCATCTGTTGCCAGCAAGTACAGTGTATTGGACTGAAGAGGAGCTACTGTTCTTGTCAGGTTCCTAAGCAGACTTGAACTAGATATGGCCGTGTGTGTAGGAAGCACAATTTTTTTTGTTCTGAGCAAGCTCACTGTTTGGAACCCATAAGAAACACAGTAGAGTAGAAGAGTGCTCTTTTCTCAAAAGCACAGTGTGTTTCTTGTAAGGCGAGCTAGCGTTTGTTTTCCAGTCCTAAATGGAGTTGAATCACATGCAGTTTCTGGTCCTATGAGCAAGAGTTGTTTTCTGGTAAGGAAAGTCACTATTGCGCTCCCATTGCCATACACAGTGCAAATAGCACTCCCGTCTGTTCCTAGCAAGTATAGTGTATTGGACTGAAGAGGAGCTACTGTTCTTCTCAGTTTCCTAAGCAGAGTTGATCTAGATATGGCCCGTGTGTGTAGGAAGCACAGTTCTTTTGTTCTGAGCAAGCTCACTGTACTGGCCCTATGGGAAACACAGTAGAGTAGAAGAGTGTTCTTTTCTCAAAAGCAGAGTGTGTTTCTTGTAAGGCGGGCTAGAGTTTGTTTCCCAGTCCTAAATGGAGTTGAATCACATGCAGTTTCTGGTCCTACGTGCAAGAGTTGTTTTCTGTTAAGGAAAGTCACTATTGCGCTCCCATTGCCATACACATTGCAAATATCACTCGCGTCTGATCCCAGCAAGTACAGTGTATCGGACTGAAAGGAGCTACTGTTCTTTCAGTTTCCTAAGCAGAGTTGAACTAGATATGGCCCGTGTGTGTAGGAAGCACAGTTCTTTTGTTCTGAGCAAGTTCACCGTTCTGGCCCTATGGGAAACACAGTAGAGTAGAAGAGTGCTCTTTTCTCAAAAGCAGAGTGTGTTTCTTGTAAGGCGAGCTAGAGTTTGTTTCCCAGTCCTTAATGGAGTTGAGTCACATGCAGTTTTTTGTCCTACGAGCAAGAGTTGTTTTCTGGTAAGGCGACTCACTATTGTGCTCCCATTGCCATACACAGTGCAAATAGCACTCGCGTCTGTTCCCAGCAAGTACAGTGTATTGGACTGAATAGGATCTACTGTTCTTTTCAGTTTCCTAAGCAGAGGTGAACTCGATATTGCCCATGTGTGTAGGAAGCACAGTTCTTTTGTTCTGAGCAAGCTCACTTTTCGGACCCCATAGGAAAAACAGTAGAGTAGAAGAGTGCTCTTTTCTCAAAAGCAGAGTGTGTTTCATGTAAGGCGAGGTAGCATTTGTTTCCCAGTCTTAAATGGAGTTGAATCACATGCAGTTACTGGTCCTATGAGCAAGAGTTGATTTCTGGTAAGGAAAGTCACTATTGCGCTCCCATTGACATACACAGTGCAAATAGCCCTGGCGTCTGTTCCCAGCAAGTACAGTGTATCGGACTGAAGAGGAGCTACTGTTCTTGTCAGTTTCCTAAGCAGAGTTGAACTAGGTATGGCCCGTGTGCGTAGGAAGCTCAGTTCTTATGTTCTGAGCAAGCTCACTGTTCTGGCCCTATAGGAAACACAGTAGAGTAGAAGAATGCTCTTTTCTCTAAAGCAGAGTGTGTATCTTGTAAGGCGAGCTAGCGTTTGTTTCCCCGTCCCAAATGGAGGTGAAACACATGCAGTTTCTGGTCCTATGAGCAAGAGTTGTTTTATGGTAAGAATAGTCACTATTGCGCTGCCATTGCCATACACAGGACAAATAGCACTGGCGTCTGTTCCCAGCAAGTACAGTGTATTGGACTAAAGGGGATCTACTGTTCTTGTCAGGTTCCTAAGCAGAGTTGAACTAGATATGGCCCGTGTGTGTAGGAAGCACAGTTATTATGTTCTGAGCAAGCTCACTGTTCTGGCCCTATAGGAAACACAGTAGAGTAGAAGAGTGCTCTTTTCTCTAAAGCAGAGTGTGTTTCTTGTAATGCAAGCTAGCGTTTATTTCCTAGTCCTAAATGGAGTTGAATCACATGCAGTTTCTGGTCCTACGAACAAGAGTTGTTTTCTGGTAAGGAAAGTCACGATTGTGCTCCCATTGCCATACACAGTGCAAATAGCACTGGCGTCTGTTCCCAGCAACTACAGTGTTGGACTGAAGAGGAGCTACTGTTCTTGTCAGGTTCCTAAGCAGAGTTGAACTACATATGGTCCGTGTGTGTAGGAAGCACAGTTCTTTTGTTCTGAGCAAGCTCATTGTTGGGACCCCTTAGGAAACACAGTATTGTAGAAGAGTGCTCTTTTTTCTAAAGCAGAGTGTGTTTCTTGTAAGGCGAGCTAGAGTTTGTTTCCCAGTCCTAAATGGAGTTGAAACAAATGCAGTTTCTGGTACTATGAGCAAGAGTTGTTTTCTGGTAAGGAAAGTCACTATTGCGCTGCCATTGCCATACACAGGACAAATAGCACTGGCATCTGTTGCCAGCAAGTGCAGTGTATTGGACTGAAGAGGAGCTACTGTTCTTGTCAGGTTCCTAAGCAGACTTGAACTAGATATGGCCGTGTGTGTAGGAAGCACAATTTTTTTTTTGTTCTGAGCAAGCTCACTGTATGGACCCCATAGGAAACACAGTAGAGTAGAAGAGTGCTCTTTTCTCAAAAGCAGAGTGTGTTTCTTGTAAGGCGAGCTAGCGTTTGTTTCCCAGTCCTAAATGGAGGTGAAACACATGCAGTTTCTGGTCCTATGAGCAAGAGTTGTTTTTTGGTAAGAATAGTCACTATTGCGCTGCCATTGCCATACACAGGACAAATAGCACTGGCGTCTGTTCCCAGCAAGTACAGTGTATTGGACTAAAGGGTATCTACTGTTCTTGTCAGGTTGCTAAGCAGAGTTGGACTAGATATGGCCCGTGTGTAGGAAGCACAGTTATTATGTTCTGAGCAAGCTCACTGTTCTGGCCCTACAGGAAACACAGTAGAGTAGAAGAGTGCTCTTTTCTCAAAAGCAGGGTGTGTTTCTTGTAAGGCAAGCTAGTGTTTTTTTCCCAGTCCTAAATGGAGTTGAATCACATGCAGTTTCTGGTCTTATGAGCAAGAGTTGTTTTCTGGTAAGGAAAGTGACTATTGCACTCCTATTGCCATATACAGTGCAAATAGCACTCGCGCCTGTTCCCAGCAAGTACAGTGTATTGGACTGAAGAGGAGCTACTGTTTTTGTCAGTTTCCTAAGCAGAGGTGAACTAGATATGGCCCGTGTGTAGGAAGCACAGTTCTTTTGTTCTGAGCAAGCTCACTCTTCTGGCCCTATAGGAAACACAGTAGAGTAGAAGAATGCTCTTTTCTCTAAAGCAGAGTGTGTATCTTGTAAGGCGAGCTAGCGTTTGTTTCCCAGTCCTAAATGGAGGTGAAACACTTGCAGTTTCTGGTCCTATGAGCAAGAGTTGTTTTATGGTAAGAATAGTCACTATTGCGTTGCCATTGCCATACACAGGACAAATAGCACTGGCGTCTGTTCCCAGCAAGTACAGTGTATTGGACTAAAGGGTATCTACTCTTCTTGTCAGGTTCCTAAGCAGAGTTGAACTAGATATGGCCCGTGTGTGTAGGAAGCACAGTTATTATGTTTTGAGCAAGCTCACTGTTCTGGCCCTATAGGAAACACAGTAGAGTAGAAGAGTGCTCTTTTCTCAAAAGCAGGTTGTGTTTCTTGTAAGGCAAGCTAGCGTTTTTTTTCCAGTCCTAAATGGAGTTGAATCACATGCAGTTTCTGGTCCTACGAGCAAGAGTTGTTTTCTGTTAAGGAAAGTCACTATTGTGCTCCCTTTGCCATACACAGTGCAAATAGCACTCGCGTCTGATCCCAGCAAGTACAGTGTATCAGACTGAAGAGGAGCTACTGTTCTTTCAGTTTCCTAAGCAGAGTTGAACTAGATATGCACCGTGTGTGTAGGAAGCACAGTTCTTTTGTTCTGAGCAAGTTCACCGTTCTGGCCCTATGGGAAACACAGTACAGTAGAAGAGTGCTCTTTTCTCAAAAGCAGAGTGTGTTTCTTGTAAGGCGAGCTAGAGTTTGTTTCCCAGTCCTAAATGGAGTTGAGTCACATGCAGTTTTTTGTCCTACGAGCAAGAGTTGTTTTCTGGTAAGGCGACTCACTATTGTGCTCCCATTGGCATACACAGTGCAAATAGCACTCGCGTCTGTTCCCAGCAAGTACAGTGTATTGGACTGAATAGGAACTACTGTTCTTTTCAGTTTCCTAAGCAGAGGTGAACTAGATATTGCCCATGTGTGTAGGAAGCACAGTTCTTTTGTTCTGAGCAAGCTCACTTTTCGGACCCCATAGGAAACACAGTAGAGTAGAAGAGTGCTCTTTTCTCAAAAGCAGAGTGTGTTTCATGTAAGGCGAGGTAGCATTTGTTTCCCAGTCTTAAATGGAGTTGAATCACATGCAGTTACTGGTCCTATGAGCAAGAGTTGTTTTCTGGTAAGGAAAGTCACTATTGCGCTCCATTGACATACACAGTGCAAATAGCCCTGGCGTCTGTTCCCAGCAAGTACAGTGTATCGGACTGAAGAGGAGCTACTGTTCTTGTCAGTTTCCTAAGCAGAGTTGAACTAGGTGTGGCCCGTGTGCGTAGGAAGCTCAGTTCTTATGTTCTGAGCAAGCTCACTGTTCTGGCCCTATAGGAAACACAGTAGAGTAGAAGAATGCTCTTTTCTCTAAAGCAGAGTGTGTATCTTGTAAGGCGAGCTAGCGTTTGTTTCCCCGTCCCAAATGCAGGTGAAACACATGCAGTTTCTGGTCCTATGAGCAAGAGTTGTTTTATGGTAAGAATAGTCACTATTGCGCTGCCATTGCCATACACAGGACAAATAGCACTGGCGTCTGTTCCCAGCAAGTACAGTGTATTGGACTAAAGGGGATCTACTGTTCTTGTCAGGTTCCTAAGCAGAGTTGAACTAGATATGGCCCGTGTGTGTAGGAAGCACAGTTATTATGTTCTGAGCAAGCTCACTGTTCTGGCCCTATAGGAAACACAGTAGAGTAGAAGAGTGCTCTTTTCTCAAAAGCAGGTTGTGTTTCTTGTAAGGCAAGCTAGCGTTTTTTTTCCAGTCCTAAATGGAGTTGAATCACATGCAGTTTCTGGTCCTACGAGCAAGAGTTGTTTTCTGTTAAGGAAAGTCACTATTGCGCTCCCTTTGCCATACACAGTGCAAATAGCACTCGCGTCTGATCCCAGCAAGTACAGTGTATCAGACTGAAGAGGAGCTACTGTTCTTTCAGTTTCCTAAGCAGAGTTGAACTAGATATGCACCGTGTGTGTAGGAAGCACAGTTCTTTTGTTCTGAGCAAGTTCACCGTTCTGGCCCTATGGGAAACACAGTACAGTAGAAGAGTGCTCTTTTCTCAAAAGCAGAGTGTGTTTCTTGTAAGGCGAGCTAGAGTTTGTTTCCCAGTCCTAAATGGAGTTGAGTCACATGCAGTTTTTTGTCCTACGAGCAAGAGTTGTTTTCTGGTAAGGCGACTCACTATTGTGCTCCCATTGGCATACACAGTGCAAATAGCACTCGCGTCTGTTCCCAGCAAGTACAGTGTATTGGACTGAATAGGAACTACTGTTCTTTTCAGTTTCCTAAGCAGAGGTGAACTAGATATTGCCCATGTGTGTAGGAAGCACAGTTCTTTTGTTCTGAGCAAGCTCACTTTTCGGACCCCATAGGAAACACAGTAGAGTAGAAGAGTGCTCTTTTCTCAAAAGCAGAGTGTGTTTCATGTAAGGCGAGGTAGCATTTGTTTCCCAGTCTTAAATGGAGTTGAATCACATGCAGTTACTGGTCCTATGAGCAAGAGTTGTTTTCTGGTAAGGAAAGTCACTATTGCGCTCCCATTGACATACACAGTGCAAATAGCCCTGGCGTCTGTTCCCAGCAAGTACAGTGTATCGGACTGAAGAGGAGCTACTGTTCTTGTCAGTTTCCTAAGCAGAGTTGAACTAGGTGTGGCCCGTGTGCGTAGGAAGCTCAGTTCTTATGTTCTGAGCAAGCTCACTGTTCTGGCCCTATAGGAAACACAGTAGAGTAGAAGAATGCTCTTTTCTCTAAAGCAGAGTGTGTATCTTGTAAGGCGACCTAGCGTTTGTTTCCCCGTCCCAAATGGAGGTGAAACACATGCAGTTTCTGGTCCTATGAGCAAGAGTTGTTTTATGGTAAGAATAGTCACTATTGCGCTGCCATTGCCATACACAGGACAAATAGCACTGGCGTCTGTTCCAGCAAGTACAGTGTATTGGACTAAAGGGGATCTACTGTTCTTGTCAGGTTCCTAAGCAGAGTTGAACTAGATATGGCCCGTGTGTGTAGGAAGCACAGTTATTATGTTCTGAGCAAGCTCACTGTTCTGGCCCTATAGGAAACACAGTAGAGTAGAAGAGTGCTCTTTTCTCAAAAGCAGGTTGTGTTTCTTGTAAGGCAAGCTAGCGTTTTTTTCCCAGTCCTAAATGGAGTTGAATCACATGCAGTTTCTGGTCCTACGAGCAAGAGTTGTTTTCTGTTAAGGAAAGTCACTATTGCGCTCCCATTGCCATACACAGTGCAAATAGCACTCGCGTCTGATCCCAGCAAGTACAGTGTATCAGACTGAAGAGGAGCTACTGTTCTTTCAGTTTCCTAAGCAGAGTTGAACTAGATATGCACCGTGTGTGTAGGAAGCACAGTTCTTTTGTTCTGAGCAAGTTCACCGTTCTGGCCCTATGGGAAACACAGTAGAGTAGAAGAGTGCTCTTTTCTCAAAAGCAGAGTGTGTTTCTTGTAAGGCGAGCTAGAGTTTGTTTCCCAGTCCTAAATGGAGTTGAGTCACATGCAGTTTTTTGTCCTACGAGCAAGAGTTGTTTTCTGGTAAGGCGACTCACTATTGTGCTCCCATTGGCATACACAGTGCAAATAGCACTCGCGTCTGTTCCCAGCAAGTACAGTGTATTGGACTGAATAGGATCTACTGTTCTTTTCAGTTTCCTAAGCAGAGGTGAACTAGATATTGCCCATGTGTGTAGGAAGCACAGTTCTTTTGTTCTGAGCAAGCTCACTTTTCGGACCCCATAGGAAACACAGTAGAGTAGAAGAGTGCTCTTTTCTCAAAAGCAGAGTGTGTTTCATGTAAGGCGAGGTAGCATTTGTTTCCCAGTCTTAAATGGAGTTGAATCACATGCAGTTACTGGTCCTATGAGCAAGAGTTGTTTTCTGGTAAGGAAAGTCACTATTGCGCTCCCATTGACATACACAGTGCAAATAGCACTCGCGTCTGTTCCCAGCAAGTACAGTGTATTGGACTGAAGAGGAGCTACTGTTTTTGTCAGTTTCCTAAGCAGAGGTGAACTAGATATGGCCCGTGTGTAGGAAGCACAGTTCTTTTGTTCTGAGCAAGCTCACTCTTCTGGCCCTATAGGAAACACAGTAGAGTAGAAGAATGCTCTTTTCTCTAAAGCAGAGTGTGTATCTTGTAAGGCGAGCTAGCGTTTGTTTCCCAGTCCTAAATGGAGGTGAAACACTTGCAGTTTCTGGTCCTATGAGCAAGAGTTGTTTTATGGTAAGAATAGTCACTATTGCGCTGCCATTGCCATACACAGGACAAATAGCACAGGCGTCTGTTCCCAGCAAGTACAGTGTATTGGACTAAAGGGTATCTACTGTTCTTGTCAGGTTCCTAAGCAGAGTTGAACTAGATATGGCCCGTGTGTGTAGGAAGCACAGTTATTATGTTCTGAGCAAGCTCACTGTTCTGGCCCTATAGGAAACACAGTAGAGTAGAAGAGTGCTCTTTTCTCAAAAGCAGGTTGTGTTTCTTGTAAGGCAAGCTAGCGTTTTTTTCCCAGTCCTAAATGGAGTTGAATCACATGCAGTTTCTGGTCCTACGAGCAAGAGTTGTTTTCTGTTAAGGAAAGTCACTATTGCGCTCCCATTGCCATACACAGTGCAAATAGCACTCGTGTCTGATCCCAGCAAGTACAGTGTATCAGACTGAAGAGGAGCTACTGTTCTTTCAGTTTCCTAAGCAGAGTTGAACTAGATATGCACCGTGTGTGTAGGAAGCACAGTTCTTTTGTTCTGAGCAAGTTCACCGTTCTGGCCCTATGGGAAACACAGTAGAGTAGAAGAGTGCTCTTTTCTCAAAAGCAGAGTGTGTTTCTTGTAAGGCGAGCTAGAGTTTGTTTCCCAGTCCTAAATGGAGTTGAGTCACATGCAGTT